>NC_142935.1:93135444-93147944 GCF_046866305.1 Octopus bimaculoides
TGATATCTGTGTATATATGTGCGTGTGTTAATTGTTAAACGAATAACAAAAGAAGGGGAGTTACGTAACAACTTTCAATACTTTGCACTTGATGGTACTATAAGTACAAATACACCGAGCGTGGATTGTCAGTGCAACATCCAATGGATTCTATTTAAATTGCTCTTAGATAACTACAGGATATCGCACGGTCACTCAGCTCCAGTTGCAAGCTCCATTATAGGAGAAAAACTGTAAGCAGACGAACGTGATAAGGTAACTCAAGTCCATTTGTCATTCATATATTAATTAATATTACAGAGTATGTTGGATTGGTCTACAGTAGAGAACGCCAGGTTATTCACTCTTCCACTTTGTGAAGCTTACTCATATTTTGAAGTTTAATAACCGGCCTATGGTTATATTACGGCAAAGCGAAATCATTATATATAAACAAAACAAGCATTCACGATCGCGCCGCCACCACCCCACACACATATACATCATGCTACACACATTGGACTGCGATCGTGTTGGACGAAGCCATCTAGGACTTTTTTCGAACGAATCAACCCCAGTATTCATATGAGGCTTGTATACGTCACACCTGAGTTACGAATGCGTAACGAAGACAACATCGTGTGTCTAAGAGGTGGAATAGCACGACCAAACAAAGACAAAAGTTGCACACATAAAGGCGTGAAAATATATAGGTATATATTTATATATTTGTATATATCTATCGATTTATATATACACACACTCGCACGCACGCACACTTACACACACACACACATATATATATATATATACATACATACATACATACATATATATATATATATATATATATATATATATATATATATATATATATATATATATATATATATATGTCGACGGGTTTGGTTGGCCTCTAGCAGACGACTGAACCTGATTCAATACGGTGAAGAACCAAGCCTCTCACAACGCAACTACGACCGGCGCCTATATATATATATATCTATATATATACTTATATGCTGCGCGCGCGCGTGTGTGTGAACCTATCGACATTTCTAAAATAGGTTTCATGGTTGAATGTTGATAGAGGTTTATAGTCAATTACGTTGAACACCCCCTCTCGGTATTAAACTGGTATTTTTACTTTCAAGCCCGAAAAGGATGGAAATCAAAGTTGTTATCGACGGTATTTGAATGTTGAACTGAAAGAAGACGAAATGCTGCAAAGTATTTTGTCCCACATGTTAACGATTCTGCCAGTTATCCGCTTTTATACATACACATATACTATGCTTGTTCATGCAAGAGTACTTACGCGTATATATATACGTGCACACATGCATATACGTATATGAATATACATGCTAGTTAGGATCTTACAACATTAGATGATCCATCGCTGACACGTAGTTTACTTTCATTTGACAAGCCTGCAGCACGTATTTAAACCTCGTCATATTTGTAGTCACATCAAACCAATTGTTTCCTATCGAGATAAACAGCACATGACCTTGCATGTGGGTCCATCTCACACAAAAGGACCCTGAATAAGGGTTGTTTAATGATGTTTATTGAAACACCCATGTTTCCACAGGTGAATTATTCAAAGTCTAAAATATTGCTAAGAACACATGGCTATGATGCTCCCCCACTACCTCTGCTCTTGATCAGAGATGCACATATCGTCAGCCACCAGGAGACATGTCCAACTGGTTAAAGGCAATCAACTGACAAGCACATCTGTGGTATTGAGCAGAATATTTGCTGTAGCGTATCTTCTTTACCGAGACAAAACATATGCATGATAACGGTTCCAGTCAGATAAGACCAGAAGCCATGAGTGCCAATGCCCAGTACTGCATCTAAATAACCTTAGATGCCTAGAACCTTCTTAAGTATCATAGCTGTCCCTGATAATACATTTTTTCTGGAGTTGCATTAAACGAGATTTTCTGCCCATTTCCTCTATCAATCTTTAAAACTTTAGGAATATTTCCTAACGCTCCTATAATTCTAGGGAAACATTGTACCAGCACTTTCCAAGGTGTCTGTAATTCAACGGTTAGATCCTCGTAATTTTCTATTATCTTTATACTTCTCATATTGACGTTCTCTTCATTTGGGAATGTAAAGACAATTACCTTGCACTTGCCTTTCCCTTTGTCTACTACTACTATGTCAGGCGTTCAGCTGTTATTACTCCGTCAGTCTGACTACTAAATTCCCACAACATCTTACAGGTCTCAATTTCTAGCTTCTTACAAGGTTCATCATCATACCGTTTATCACAACTTGCGATGGATTATTCTCCCTAAATTGTCATGTCTTTTCTTGTTTTCTCTCTCTGCCAACATACTACATTCACGAACTACATGAGCAATACTTTCTTCCATTGGTTTACATAACTTATATTAGGAATGAGTCTGATTTTGGCTCGTTGGTGTTTCTACCCTCTTCTGCCACACTATCAGCTCTTGAAATTCACTCACTATTACCTACATAAGAGGCTATATCTACTGAAGCTAACTCCACACAGTCGTCTACTGATATTAAATCTCTACTGCCTACCTGTCTAGGTAGTTCCCATCGAGCAATTCCCGCACTTGGATGAAGTCTTCCATTCATATTAACTTCCTACATAGTTCTTCTGCCTAGATTTGCAATTCAGATTATGTCCAATATAGAAAAGTTGCTGGATATGTAAGTAACGACTCTGCCTGGCTATTTACACCCTTCATTAGATTCGAACCGTTTAGCTTTGACTTCATTAACTTCCTCACGTTTCTAATGTACTCGTTCTCTAGTTTCTCTTTCATTTGTGTTGTATATATAATTACCAACTATGTTATGCCTGTGGATATATTCCCTCTTGTCCAGAGCTGGGCAGCCACAGACTATATGATTTATTGTTTCTTCTGAATCACGATATTTGCTGCAAGTTACCTGTCGTATGTTTCTTCAGTATATATTTTTGGCTATCACTATAGAAAAAGCTTTGATCTTGTGCCACAGTTAAAACAAATTTACCCTCTCTCTGTTTTGAGTCTAGAACTTTCCGAACAGTGCTGAGATTTTACTTTGTCTGTTTCTTTTCTGTGTAGCATATCCCATTATTTGCCATCAGAAGGATTCTTAAATATTGTTGTTGCTGTTGCTGATTTTGTTGTTGTTGTGATTTTGATGATGTTTATTGGCGAGCACTTGTTTTTGACTCCTACTATTGGACATTCTCTCACAAGGCACCATCAGGAAAAATAGTGAAGTATTTTCTTATTCCATCTCCTCCTTTTCACAATCACTGTTCTGCTATGAATTTTCTATACAATCGAAATCCTAAAGGACATTATGGACCTAAGAACATCCTTTTTCTAGTGGAAGGGCCATAACCCTCAAGTCATTTATTTCAGTTTGATGAGGTATTTATAATTTAAACGCATCGGCCTTTTTATACCTTCAATGTTATCAAACTGCCATAAGACCAGAATAGTATTTTCACCAATAAAATATCGTAAAGTAGTACGAAAGCTTCCACGAAATTCATTGACTTCACTCGGTCATTTATACTAAAATTTTCACATTCTATGCAAGTATATATGCACACAGAGACACACAGGCATACATGCATACACCAACGGACACACATACACACACACATGTTCGCCTGTATGTTCAACTGGTATCTCACATACATACAGAGATACACACACGCTCTCACACACGTATTTGTTCTCACAAACACATAACTTCTTATGCATACACACACGCGCTCACCCCATACCAACCCAAAATGAATTTTGTTCATGGTCTATCAAATTAAACTACGCTCTATGAAACGAGATCAAGGCTGTCTAAACGACTGAATTGTATAATTTTCTTGGGATCTTGAAATCCAGATAAACTCTCACACACGGAGAACACGCAGTTACACAAAAACAAACACACACACACACAAACACACACACACACACAAACAAACACACAAACACATACATAAACGCACACACGTCGAAATGATATTAGAGTTTTAAATAAAGTAGGTCTTAAAGTACACGTTTGTATGGTCAGAAGTGAAACGCACTGAATCATAAGATAACTTGGTTAGCTTTTCTTCAATTCCTAAACAACACCAAAATTTATTTGTATGTTAAATTGATTCTACTATGAAGCTAAGCTTAAAAACAAATTCAAATTTTGTAAGACTTTAATACAGAAATGATCAAGATTAAAATCAAACTAATACAATTTACCGCGCCTGATATAACCAGCAGCTTTAAAATCTCATAGAAAATATGAAATCGATAAAGCAGCAAATCTTTCAGTTTTATTCAACAATCATAAACATCTGACATTGTCATATTGCAATCTTTAATTAATACAAATAACGAATAAATTACTAATAAAGATACTGAAAAAAAAGAAAATCTAAAATAAGATGGAGCAGATGTTGAAGAATAACTGTAGCTTTTTTAAAAAATCATTAGTTGTTGTTTTTAGCACTATATCAACAGTCGTTGAGCAGATTTTTGAAATTAAGAGCCCCTACTTGACCACGCTGTCATTGAACATATAAATGTATTTGTCTACTTAAGAGTATGTGTAAAACGAAGTAGTTTTGGCATTTACGTGAAGATGTCTAGCTTCGCATTCTATTACAAGAGGTACATGCCCACACATACGGTATTGTTTTTTTTATCTCGGAAGGATTATTATACCAGTAATATACATACGCACTGGCTCCCATTTACGTCTTTATTATTCGTGAAATGGTTAGGTATTTAACCAATCAACTAATCGATTTTCTTTTATTAATCATGCGGTAATAGCAAGCAAAGAGTTGTTTCACAAAGTTCTTCCGTCACCATTCACGACCTGTGCAATGACATGCGCCCTTTTCTCTAGGTGATGTGTGTGTGTGTGTGTGTGTGTGTGTGTGTGTGTGTGTGTGTGTGTGTGCAGTAAAGTTTATATGCCAACAGAATATGGCAGTCCTATAAAGAACGATGTTACTGTTTTTTTAGCACCAGGAAAAAATCTTTTCCAGCTGGCTACCAACAGCTCTCCCGCTGGCTATATACATATATACAAGAAGGAGCCTGATGAAGCTATACGGTGTTCTTCAGGCACTCAACTATGAGTTCACGGCATCTTATATCAGGAGCAGTTGTAAGTTAATGTAATATACATACATACATACATACATATATATATATATATATATATATATATATATATATATATATATATATATATATATATATATATATATATATATATATATATATATATATATATATATATATATATATATATATATTGCTATGTTTCGGGACGGTCATTCTTTTTTTTGTTTTTTACACCGAATAAACACACGCACTAAATATTCGGTATTCTTTCGTTTATTACTCTTCTCATTTTATCTTGCGTCTATTATCCGGATATTTTTCGTCATATACGAGTAATAAACGAGTGAACAAAGAATATATAATTCGTGTTTTTATTTGCCGACAATATAAAATGACCATTCCGAAATACAACAATATTTGTTTCAACACACGGTTTCACATCACGATTCTTGCAATGCAAATTCATAAATCCACACGTACTAACATTGGTATATATATATATATATATACATATATTTATATATATATATATATATATATATATATATATATATATATATATATATATATATATATATATACATATATATATATATATATATATATATGTATATATATATATATACATATATATATATATATATATATATATATATATATATATATATATATATATATATATATATATATATATATATATATATATATATATAAGATCAGAAGCTATAAGAACCACTGAATCAGGGCCTCCATGAATTGTATTATTATTATTATTATTATTATTATTAGTAGTAGTAGTAGTAGTAGTAGTAGTAGTAGTAGTAGTAGTAGTAATAGTAGTAGTAGTAGTAGTAGTAGTAGTAGTAGTAGTAGTAGTAGTAGTAGTAGTAGCAACAGCAGCAACAGCACCAACAGTAGTAGTATAGTTATTATTATTATTGTAGACCCCGCACATTACCCAATATTGTAATGTTGTGAATTGGAAATATGGAGAATACCGGGGATTTTTTCAGTGATCAAGTGCTTCTTCACGTCGGTTGGTATTGAACTCAATGCATGCAGGACTTTGCCGTTATTATTACTATTATTATTATTTTTTTATTATTATTATTATTATTATTATTATTATTATTATTATTATTATTATTATTATTATTATTATTATTATTACTATTTTTTTATGAGAGAGAGAGAATAGTTCATACGATCAAAGTGACACTGGGGTAAAATATACGAACCCCATTTTACCCATCATGACTACTCTTCTGATAAGGACGCAATAGGCACATGCATCACAACCATATGTGCGTGACATGGTGACCTTATATCGAGATAAACAGTGTATGGCCTTGCAGGTGGGGCCCAGCTAGAATTTTCTTCAGGTTGAGTAGTCTTTTCCGCACAAAAGGTCACCAAAACACCCATGTTTCCAGAGGTCAATTATCCCAAACCCCAAATGATTCCTCTCAACACATGGCTATGATGCTCCCCCACTACTTCTTCTCGGGATCAGAGATGCACATATTCTCAACTGGTGATGGTCAAGCAACAGACAAGCAAATCTGTGATACTGAGCAGAAAATTTGCTGGAGCCCATCTTTCATAGCGAAACAACATATGTCCAATAATAACACTTCCAATCAGTTAAGGTCAGGAGCCATGAGAGCCAGTGCATGTTACAGCCAATGGAGACAGTGCCTGGTACTCCCATGAGAGGCGGTTCGAGGTATTTATTATGAGTAGTATTATCATTATTATTATTATCATTAATAATAATAATAATAATAATAATAATAATAATAATAATAATAATAATAGAGAAAAATCCCAGCAATGGCTGAGAAGCTCAGGACTCAAAGCAGAGACTGAAGGATTTTTAATTGCTGCACAAGACCAAAGCCTCCCCACCAGAAATTACCAAAAACACATAATGAAAAGAAATATAACAAGTAACTGTAGAATATGTGGAGATCGACAAGAAACAATAAATCATATTATCTCTGGCTGCCCAGTCCTGGCTAAGAAGGAATATATTCACAGACACGACAGAGCTGGGACCTATATACACTGGAAGCTATGCCAACATTATGGAATAGCAACAGAAAAAAGATGGTATAAACACACGCCAGAAAAGGTCACAGAAAACGAGAAAGCAACCATACTCTGGGATATGCCAATACACACAGATAGAGAAATTAAGGCAAATAGACCAGATATAGTTGTCAAAGATCATGAAGGAAAAAAATGCCTTCTAATTGATGTTTCAATACCAGCAGATGACAACGTTTCTCTAAAAGAAATGGAAAAACTTTCAAAATACAAAGACCTGGAAATAGAGATAACTCGAATGTGGAATCTAAAAACAGAAACAATTCCTATCATAGTAGGTGCCTTAGGTATAATAAAAAAATATTCAGACAAATACATAACAAAAACACCAGGACTTACAAATATATATAACATACAGAAAATTGCACTACTGGGTACTGCACACATTCTACGCAAAACACTTTCAATACAGTAAACATAAGAGCACCACAGCAAACCACAGCACATACCCAAGGCGCACAGAGCTGCGCTCGGTAGTGAAGTGAAAGCACGTTATAAAAATAAAACTACTGAATAATAATAATAATAATAATAATAATAATAATAGAGCAAAAATCTCGAGAAGTACGTGGAACAAATAGGGGCTGCAATAAGAGCGGAGCTCTTGCAAAAACTGTACTGCTTGGAACTGCTCCAATACTCCGGCAGGTGCTCTAAAATTAAGAGGTGTTACCTTAGTTCACAGGCAGTGAACAGCTGACACTGTAGAAGCTGTGCAAAGGCAATGATAATAATAATGAGAATTTATATATATATATATATATATGTGTGTGTGTGTGTGTGTGCGTGTGTATATATATATATATATATATATATATATATATATATATATATATATATATATATATATATATATATATATATATATATATATATTTATATATATATGTACATTATATATATATATATATCTATATATATATATATATATATATATATATATGTATATACTTTGGTCAATTGTAAGCCCAGCTACATGTTAAACTGAGAATGAGGTTGAGAGTAGAACTGTCTATGAATTGTTCCACCCACCACTTGCTAATCCAGGAAATGTTGTTTGTTCTGGTTGAATAATTAAAAATCCTCCTGAAATTGAATCACACCTTGTAATTTGTATGTGTGGTGGGAGACATGTGCGTGTGCGTGTATGCGTGTTCATGTGTGTCGATGCGTATAGGAACATTAAGATACTGAATTATATGTACATATGTGTGTGTGTGTATGTATACATATATATTTATGTATATATATATATATATATATATATATATATATATATATATATATATATATATATATATATATATATATATATATATATGTATATATATATATATATATGTGTGTGTGTGTGTGTGTATGCATGTATGTTATATCTATATCTAGATGTATATATATATATATATGTATATATATATATATATATATATATATATGTCTATATACGTACTAATATATCTATATATGTATATATATGTATATACATGTATATATATATATATATATATATATATATATATATATATATATATATATATATATATATATATATATATATATATATATATATATATATATATATATATATATATATAAATATATATATATATATATATATATATATATATATATATATATATATATATATGTATATATACAGAGAGAGAGAGAGAGAGAGAGAGAGAGAGAGAGAGAGAGATTCATAGATAACTAGATGTATACATATACATAAATATATATACATGCAGACATATATAAACATACAAACATATAAGTATATACATATATACATACATTCTTAAACACATACATACAAAATATCTTTGGAATATTGGTTCTTACGATTAATTATTAAGCTTATAGATGTAGGGATTATATTGGAAATAGCTGTTATCTCGTTTTTAGTTAGGTAATTGAAGATTAATGCATATTATGTATATACATTGATTAAGTTATTTTCAATATATTTACCTAAACACATACATATATATTATGTATGTACATAAAAATATTCATACATAAACACATATGATTATGCATAAGATGTATATTAATACGCTTATTGTTATGTATATGAATAATATATATATATATATATCTATGGTATATACATGTGTGAATGTATATGTTGCATGTACGTGTCTATATGTGTGTGTGTGTTGTTGCTGAGTGCATATGTATGTGTATGTGTTTGTATTTGTGTTTCTGTGACTATGTGTAAGAGCATCTGCGCGCATGCCTTTATGTTTATACATAAACGTGCAACACATACACAAAGTGAGGACTTCATGCACAGACGCGAACTCATTCACACACGCACTCACACACACAAACATATACACACACATGCGTATCTTAAGCAATTTTCCAAAACCTGATTGTATCTGTTATATTTTATGGCGTTATCTTAATCCACGAAGTATATTGAATTTATCTGACAATTAAAAATGTTGCATTATGCGTAGATTTACGTCATAATTTTGGTAAACCAATCAAATACACAAATATTATGTTATCTATGTTTTGTAGACTATTGTATTTGGAGTGCGGGTGGACAAACTATAACAGGTAAACAGGTTGGTATCCGATAGGGACCTAAGCATCAGCTTTGCGGTATTTATGACGACATTAATTACACTGTGTTAAATTATTTTTGTCCTTGGGTAGCAATTATTTCCTTTTTGCTAATCCCAACAAACTATGAAAAATTGCACATATTTCCTTCAAATTTGCTTTTCTTACATTTATTCAAATCACAAGGCTTTATTGCTTCGCCACTACTCCTGCTCATGATCAGAGTTGCCCATACTGTCAGTCACTAAGGGATATACTCAAGAGGTTAAGATCAAGCAGCTGACAAGCAAGTCTATGATATTGAGCAGGATATTAGCTTTGTCGATATTTCTGCTTCAGCAATTCTTCGCTAATTCTGTCAGCGCTAAAGAAAGTCAGTCTCAAATCACTGGTGTCCAGCTGATAAAAGCAAAGTTTGAAAGAAAAGTAGTCATTTCCTTTGGTTTTGGTTTCTAGATGGAAGCAAATAGGAAATAACAGTTACTGATCAAACACAAAATAAAATAAAAAATAAGAAATAAAAATTTTGTTAGCGTTATCATTGCGTTAATATTCTGGTGTCAGGATGTGTCGAACCTGTCGAGTCTTTTCTACTCTAGGCACAAGGCCCGAAATTTTGGGGGAAGCGTATAGTCGATTAGATTGACCCCAGTATGCAACTGGTACTTAATTTATTGATGTCGAAAGGATGAAAGGCAAAGTCGATCTCGGTGGAATTTGAACTCAGAACGTAAGACAGTCGAAATACCGCTAAGCATTTCACCCGGCATGCTAACGTTTCTGCCAGCCCGCCATAATGTCGAACCTGCAGAATCTTCAACACGCCGGGTTAAATGCTTATCGGCGTTTCGTCAGAATTTACGTTCTCCATTCAAATTACGCCGCGCTCAACTTTGCCTTTCGTTCTTGCGGCATTGAGCACTAGGGTTGACGCAATCGAATTGATCCTTCCCCGATACCAAATTGCTGGCCTTGTGCCAGAATTTGAAACAAATATCCTGCTGTGAGGACCAACGACGGCGATGTAGATATTGGCGATGGTGGTGTTGGTGATGACGTGTTGACGATGAAGATAAAAATTGTTGATGATGATGATGATGATGATGATGATGATGGTGATGATGATGATGATGATGATGATGATGATGATGATGATGATGGTGGTGGTGGTGGTGGTGGTGGTGATGGTGGTGGTGGTGGTGGTGTTGGTGGTGGTGGTGGTGACGGTGGTGGTTGTGGTGGTGGTGATGATGATGATGATGATGATGATGATGACGTGGTTGTTTGTGGTTGTGACGGTTCTGCTGCTGTACACGCTGGTCGTGATTTTTTGTGGCAGTAGGGATTATAAAGATGATGATGATGACGATGGTTTTATTGATGACTAGCAATAATCAATAATGATGACGCAGAAAGTGATGGTTTACCGATGACATTAGTTGTAAGGAGGGAAGTGTTAGACAATCTTGAAACCCTGTCTGCTACAATGTAAGTAAAAGTATAAGATAAAAAATGGATAACTAGCGTACGATGCATCATATATGCGCATGCGTATGTGTGAGTGTGAGACTGAGTATTTGCGTGAGTATATCTATGTGAATTGTGTGGGGTATGTGTGTCTGTATGTGTTGGTAGTAGCGAGAATTGCCTGGTATGCGGTGAACGCAGTTCCAAACTGATGATATCCATTTTATTAAAATCATGTGATATGTTAGTTCCGAGCCACATAATAGACGATGTTCATCGGCAAGAGCGATGTGTATGTCTTTATACACAAGCGGTGAGCTGGCAGAAACGTTAGCACGCCGGGCGAAATGCTTAGCGGTATTTCGTCTGCTGCTACGTTCTGAGTTCAAATTCCGCCGAGGTCGACTTTGCCTTTCATCCTTTCGGGGTCGATTAAATAAGTACCAGTTACGAACTGGGGTCGATATAGTCGACTTAATCCGTTTGTCTGTCCTTGTTTGTTCCCTCTCTGTGTAGCCCCTTGTAAAGGGGCTTGTGTAAAGAAATAACACAAGCGCCAATATGAGAGGTTCTATGAAGGCTAATACAGCAGTACGCGGTGTTCTAAAAAGTCATCCATGTTATGTTGGATATATATAGAGATTGCCTTATGGGCTTAATACTAACATACATACATACGTACATACAAAATGGCGCCATCAACATCGGACTTGCAGGTGTAGAGGACAGTTTAAAAAGTCCGTTTTGAACGCCTTCCTCTACAAATATGCCAACTTCTCCAGCCTACTTCGGTAACTAGTTTATCTCTCCAATATCTAATAAGAGAAACACTTTTTACTCGCCATCGTAACGCTATCTTGAACATATTTTAAAATATACAGTTACACCGGGTGGAATCTCGCTAACACGACATTGGCTGAAACTAACACCACCAGAGATGAAACTAACAACATCACCAGCGATGAAAACAGAACTACTTCACCACTAAGTTATTTAAGAAGGCGTAAATACGCTTCTCATTTTACTTGGACTGAACAAGTAAACCAAGATTTTATGTTTACAGTATTTTGTTGTTGTTATCGGCCTTGATTTCATTTTTCTTCGTTTAATACTAAAATGTGTCTTGCAGTACCATTTTCTATATTTTTGTCAATCCTTCTAGTTAACAGTATATTATTTCTGTTATTGACTCTGTTCTAAGTATGCTTTTCTCAAGAAGGTGCGGGCTTTTTGCCCACCATAGGC
>NC_142935.1:93150444-93152944 GCF_046866305.1 Octopus bimaculoides
GTGGTGTAAACAACAATAGGATGTATTAGTTTGACGCTACATATATATACATACATACATACATGTGTGTGTGTGTGTGGGGGGGGGGGTGTATCTATAAAAAGCTATAAAATTTCAGGAGGCATGCGACGCGAAGAAATTAATTAGCTACTTGCGGTTACGGCCGTTTCGCACCCTCCTTCACGTAATCATAAATTCTGCGTATTGTGAATTAAGTTTAAACGTTTCCGTCAATATAGATGTTACGCAGTATACAATAAAATTGTATGTTCAAAAAATCAATGCAGGTAAAGAAAGCAAGCTCATCAGAGCTCTAGAAGATCATGGTTCAACTCTAAATACACCAATAATTCAGCTCTAAGTATACATAATTTTTTTCTTCATGTGTACAATGTATGGAAGACTGAGACAACATAAAATTAACTTGGTATGGTCGGTAAAATTAAAGGTATGTCGTCTCATATAAATTAAGATACCGTATCTAAATTCAGGGAATTGTCCGTTCTCAATGTCATCAAAACTTTACAGGAAACGATAAGGAGAGGTAGTAAAGTATCTATCTATCTATCTATCTATCTATCTATCTATATATATATATATATATATATATATATATATATATATATATATATATATATATATATATATATATATATATATATATATATATATATAATATTTACACCACCTGTCCTCGTCTGTTGTTGTTTTTTCGTATATTCTCCCATATATATATATATATATCATTATTAATCAGAGGGCAGCAGAATAAATTTTAGAAATTTAATTTACCACCAGTGGTCCAACGAGAATAAAAAATTAGTCAATAGACTACATATATACTATTCATTTAAAATATAGAGATGCCTATAATAGGACATCTACCCGCTAGAAAGAGTAGCAAAAAACTCTATACCACAAAAATAGGGATAATTTCAAAAGAGAATGAACAATAAAATGCAAAAAATGTTTTTATTTTTCATTCTCTTTCGAAATTATCCCTATTTTTGTGGTATAGAGTTTTTTGCTACACTTTCTAGCGGGTAGATGTCCTATTATAGGCATCTCTATATTTTAAATATATATATATAAATATATATATATATATATATATATATATATATATATATATATATATATATATATATATATATATATATATATATATATATATATATATATATATATATATATATATATATATATATGTATATATATATATATATATATATATATATATATATATATATATATATATATATATATATATTTAATTATTTATTTATATGCCTATACACATATATATTTATATTTATATATAAATATATTTATATATATGTATATATATTGTATACATATATATGCATACATACATATATACATACTTACCTACATACACTGAAATTTTATATTAAACAGATTGACAATCTGTCACCATTAATAAATCCACGAAATTTCTATTCGCATATCGTAATTTTATCCCCTGTCTTTAAATAGTCGGTTGAGTGTTCCATAGAGTATATTTATAAACAAAATTTGAAGGAGATATTGATTATATCATATTTAATTCAAACATAGATAGATAGATAGATATATATATAGATAGATAGATAGATAGATAGATAGATAGATAGATAGATAGATAGATAGAGATAGATAGATGCATACATACATATACATACATATATACATACATATACATGCAGATACATGTTTATATGCATGCATGCATACATACAGGCATACATACATACATACATACATGCATACATACATAGCTATAATAATAGCGTTGAAGATTTTTATTAGCATTCATAACACAGACAAATTGTTAGCTTCACTTAACATCACTTTAAACAATTATTATTTTGTCATAATTCCGTCAAACCAATTGTTCATGTGCTTTGGCTGGCCAAAGTGCCTGTTTCTCTATATAGCCGTTTTAGCTTTAACTCAGGGTCAAAGATCAAATAACTCGTCATGCACTCACAGACCCATACACACGCCAACAGCCAACACAAATGCATAAATGCATACGTATATTTCAATTCCTCTATCTATCTACCCGTCTATCTATCTATCTATCTATCTATCTATCTATCTATCTATCTATCTATCTATCTATCTATCTATCTATTTATCTATCTATCTATTTATTCATCTGTCTATCTAACTGTCTGTCTGTCTATCTATTTATCTATCTCTCTGTCTGTCTGTTGATGTATTATATATGTCGTTCTTTCTCTTTATCCCTCTACTGACAATGAGCTATGCTCGAACCGTCAAAAACTCTGTCTTTCTACTGAGTGTTAAAGTAATACATTCTATGCACACAACCTCTTCTTTGTTGTTATTGTTATATCTAGTGTTCGATTGTCTGATTTGACTATCTATCTATCTATCTGTCTATCCATCGATATATATATATATATATATATGCATATATGCATATATGCATGTATATATGCACACACACAGACAACACACACACAAATATATG
>NC_142935.1:93155444-93165444 GCF_046866305.1 Octopus bimaculoides
AATAACATCCATTCAAGCATATTTAAATGCATAGGAACATGCACGAAAACACACACATGCAGATGCTAAGAATTGCACACATATACAGAGAGAACGATCTAACATTTACGCAAATGTATTGCACATATACTATATGATTGAAATAAGAAATTACGTCAAAATACGTATAAGCCAGAGCGCATTGCTTTAATACATTGAAAGTATCTCCAGACTTTTATACACTATCGGGAATCTACGCATTTGATGAATGTAGGATCGCAACAGCGATATAATTTGTTTTTATCAGATTTTAGTGAGGTTTGAATATTGTGAGCTCTTTAATCAGCTAGTTTTAATATTCATCAATATTCAAATAAATCATCTTTTATATTATTACACTTTCTTCAAAATTTAATTAGCAAACGAAGACTTACAAGCAGATTTTTAATGGATATATCATTATGAATAACAATAACATTGATAGAATATCCAAAGTGCAAGAGCCGCAATGCCCTGGCTCTTCAAATCCACCGTATCTTTTGGTAGTGATATTCCAGCTGTTAAGGACAGGATGAGTAATCGTGTGTGAATAGATCTTGAGTAAAACTGAGTCGTTCTGCTTATATACACACGCCTTTATATCGACACACACTTGTATATATGTACACGTGTTCTTTCAAGAACGAATAATACATGCTTATGATGGTTAGACTGATAGATGGATAGGTAGGTAGATGGATAAATACGTGGTACTTCGTCGGTTACGACGCCGAGGGTTCCAGCTGATCCGATCAGCTGCAAGTGGCTGAGCACTCCACAGACATGGGTATCCTTAATATAGTTCCCGGGGGAGATTGAGCATAACATACAGTGCGACAAGGTTGTCCCTTTGGAATACAACTACAACAGAAACAGGAAGAAAGAGTGAGAGAAAGGTATGGTGAAAGAATAAAGCAGGGTTCGACACCCCCACTGCCAGAACCTCGTGGAGCTTTAGGTGTTTTCGCTCAATAAACATTAACAACGCTCGGTCTGGGAATGGAAACCACGATCCTACAACCGCAAGTCCGTTGCCCTAACCACTGGGCCATTACGCCTCCACTGATAGCTAGCGATAGATAGATAGATAGATAGATATATAGATAGATAGATAGATAGATAGGAACAGAAGATCGTATACGTTTATGCGAATATATATGCATAGACATATATATTTAGAGAATCTTCTCCCAGTAAGAGTCCATTGTGTCCCTATGCACCGTTTTAATTTAATGTCATCTGGAAGAGAAATCGTAATGCTATACAGTAATCGCTCGCCATATCGCCGTTCACCCATCACTGTTCACCTATCGGGGTTTATTCTTTAAGTTTACGTCGATTCTTCCGTGTTGTTGTCTTGCATTTATAATAAAATATACACAAGTTACAAAAATCATGCAGTACCGTACTGTTTCTGCTTCGCGGATTTTCACCTATGGTGGAGCCTTTTGGAACGTAACTCCCGCGATAGTCGAGGGGTTACTGTAAACTAAAGTTTTAGAACGATGTATATTGCTAGACAGGGTTCTCTTGAATGTAACTGTTACATGGATATGAAAAGATTTGACTCTTCGATCGGGAGATGTATGAAGCTTATAACACCCCGTAACTTTTATAAATGGTTTATAAATAATATCGAATAAGTATTTGAAAATGACTAGACATATTTCCCAGTATACGGATATTATTTGCGCGAACAGGTGTGATCCTTGTGGTATTTTTTCTCGTCGTCATCGTCATCGTCATCATCATCATCGTCGTCGTCGTCGTCGTCGTCGTCGTCATCAATTATGATCATCATCCACGTTATGGCTACAATTATTATTAAGGCATCTGTAGACATATGTCGCGCTGTGTCTTTAAGACGATCGTTTTTCATTTTGCCATCACAATAATGAGCAGCGCCATTACGCTCTTGTTTGTGATGTGGCTTCATGCATATACACCCACTGATAATGATGATGATGATGATGATGACGACGACGACGACACTGACGACGTCGATGATAATGACGTTGATGACAAAGACGATGATGATGCAGTTTTTTGGGGGGGTTTTATCATTATTTTTGCGTGGCTGATCTTATATTAATGTACTTCAATTCGCCATTCGATTTACGACAAAAGGGATATTTACCAGTAAATATATCTTAAGCTATATCAAAGAAATTGATAATACGTAGATACGTCTCAACTGTAATTTCTAAATGTAGCCATTTGAATATTTTGATAAACACATTCCTAAAGGTATCCATTGTATGACCAATCATACGTTGCAAATTGAATGTCGCATCCTGAAGGTGAGTAGCAATATGAGTAGAACACAAATTCTAAAGAAACATAGCATACAATTATGTTATTTAAGAAATCGCACCCCTTATTACAACGTGGCATGGCTATGTCAAATAATACTTAGCTACTCCCTTAAACCCCAAAAGAATTTTCGCATAATAGCAACATTTTCTCTCGTGAATAACATTAGTATCAGCTTCCTTAATTGGAATGAATGCGCTTCTGACGTTTGAATATATATATATATTGATTTGAGTGTGTGATTGAGTCTACGGGTAGAGATAGGGAAAAGATTGATATTGTTATAGACATAAAATATACAACCCCACAGGACATAATTAGTATTAACGCTGTATTTTTCGTCAACAAATGCCTTTATATTTTTAAACTATAACATCAAGTTTATAACACTGGCGATGTGAACGGTATGAGCGAATGTCTCCATCATACATGATCGCTTCTTGTGCACGTCTTCTTGTACGGCATATCCTGTTTCCAGATTTATATCCCTCATTAGACGGCGTAAAATAATTGAAGTGACTCTGAGGACAAAATGATGATGTTATCACTATAGTACCGTTCAATACATTTCTCAAGATAACGGATGATGCGATGAAGAGAGGTGCTTTTATACCCAGTCGGTTTAAACAACCATCGGAAGAATATCTCTCACAGAATGTTCAAAACATACGTATACATTTTCGGTTAGGTGGATTAATACATTATCGGGTAGGTGGGTTTATATATTATCAGTGGATTTAATAACTGTAATTATGGACATGGAACTATCACAAAGACTTGAAACGACTGCTCAATATAGTGAGTACAGTAAATATTGATTTCAAATGTTGGTACAAGAACAGCAGTTTCGAGGCAGGAGGTAAATCGATTAAATTGACCCCCGTACTCATGTCGTACTTATTTTATCGAATCCGAAAGGAAGAAGGGCAAATCGACCTTTGTGTAATTTGATCACAGAACACAGAGACGAAATGCCGCTAAGCAGTTTGTGCATCGCTGTACAGAATGTGCCAGCTCGCCGAATTAGAGAACATTAAATAGTAAATACATACTCTTAAACGTCTAGCGTGCTAAAGTTTATTCATCTCAACTTCTTTTAGATGTTGCTAAATTTCCTCTCGAAATGTTTACTGATAGGACACAATATGTTTAGCTAGGAAAACTTAGCTATCGTTGCATTATTAGCATGGAGTATATTAACGCAGGTTATAAATACCAAACAATTCGTACTACACGTCCTCATACAAACATTAGCTTAGCTTCAGATCACGTAAACAGCTAATGATCTTAGAAACAAATTCCTTTTTAAGCTACATAAAATAAGCCCTTCATCTAAAGCTGCGCGACGTCTGTTCCTGTCATATGAAAGGAATATTTAACTTTAATATGCAAGGTATACAAAGCGCATTCCTTGCTTTTTACCAAGCGACTGTCGCAGATCCACTTGAAAGATAATTTACTAGGTTATACACCAGCATGAGCGACAAAAGTTTCAGCAAGCAATACGTAAACATGTTCTCATTTCGACACACGCATAATAAACAGAATTTAGTTATTAAGTCCTTACAGAGAATTAAATATCTCTTGCGCCACACTACATATCAGTAACAAATTCTACAGATTTTACAGTTATTTGTCCAATGAAAAAAAAATATATAAGTTATTCCACACAAAAGCAATAGACACATCAAACGTACAATGGTGGTTAATTGTTGATTGTCATCACGGAAATGGCATTGTTTCTTATGTCAAGAAAATCAGTGAATAAGAACGAATATATTAGTATGGTAAACTAAGATAAAAATAGAAATAAACTAAACGAGGTAAAACCGCAAACCACACCCCTCAATACTTGTACAAAGGACACACACTTGAGAGTTATGTATATGCATATGTGTGTCTGTATATATATATGTATATATATATATATATATATATATATATATACATATACTTGTTTAATATATGATTTGCAATATTCTTTATGTGAGTTCGTGTGTTGAAGTATATTTTGTTGTGTCTGAGGTGAGTCATTCTCTTTTAGTTCCTTATTATTTAGCACACTCAACGGTAAAGTTACCATTCACTTACTTATTTAATTTTCTAAAATTTTGGGTTGCGATATATATATATATATATAGGTGTGTATACATATATATATATATTTATATATGCATGTATGTATGTAAGCATATATATATATATATGTATATATATGCGTACATACAGAAGATGCCCTTCAACATGTCCAATTAACTGTACTGGTAGCTTATGTTGATAAAAATACTGAAAACCTAGCAGCCCCAAAATAACCTATTCGGCAGATTACTGGAACATTATGGGTAGCAGTCCTCGCGTGGTTTCAATAAGGGAAGCAAAGATAACCTGAAGGAATGCCAGACGATGTTCGCAGAGTATTAACTATCCATCATTTAAATGGGTACGGTACTCTGAGACTGTTGCTTCAGCATAGTGCCGTTCCAACAAATTTACAGGACATATGTTCAGCAATTTAATCTGATAAGGATTTTCATATTGCAAACCATATATCTCCTTGAAAATGATCGACAATGGCAAGTGATCGTAAATTTGCAGACCAGCTGAGATAGATATTTGTTGCAAGCTTTGTTTCTGCTCTCCGTGTCTGCCACAAAATGTATACGATTCACGACAGAAGAGTAATAATGAGCATTGAAAATGTAAAAAGAACCGTAAATAATGAGATGGTGCATGCACTGATCAACTAGATGCTGCAATACAAGAGTTCAACAGTTTACTACAGCTTGCCATATGCAGATCACCAGTAATACTTGTTGATCGAATGTATACAGGTCCATCGACGGAAATGATCACATAGATATGCACAACAACGACAGACGATTATTTTAGAGTTAATCAGCAGAATAATTAATGAAGTGGGGGAGCCTGATATGTACTGACGGTCCAAAGGGTAGGTATAACAAACTGTTTCTTTCTAAAGTTATAACTGTTATATTTTTGAAAGATTTAACTTAGCTAATCAAAAAGTGTTTAATATAAGATCTGATTTTCTGTAATTGAAAATAGGGTAAATTTAATGAATTTCTAATTCTATCAAAGAGCATTTGTATTTGGACAAAATACATTTTATATTAAAAGCATGTGTCTTAAACGGATAAAAAATTCAAATTCAAATTTCGCTTTATTGCCGTCGGTGAAGCTATGTCAGGGAATAGTATACACATGAAAAGGTAGGGTTAACAAATTTTGCATTCGTTTATCTGTCCTCTTCTCTACAGTTTTCCTCAATACAAGCATATTTAGATATAAATATGTCAAAACGAGGTTCATAAATATTCAACATTTTATATTTAAGCACATTTAAATATTTAAAACTTGAAATTCAATGTTCGAATAATGGAACGACAATTTCTTAATGAAATATTAAGAGTGAGATCTCAGAAACCTCAGCGATAAGTGGGAAGCAGGCAGGTAGGAAAGGAAGAAGACAGAGAGCGAGATAATGAATAAAGCACAAATTAAAATGTATAAACGGAAATTAGAAAAGATAAAAGAATACAGAAAATGAGAGAGAAAAGGTTTAAAGAAGAGAAAACTAAGGACAAAGAGATGGGAACAAAATAGAGTAATACAGGGAAAAAGAATCATATAAAGAATATGATTAGAATAACGGGCATTCATGCATTCGTTGCTGTTATCTTTGAAGAGTATATATGAAGCATGGAGGGATTGAGAGAGAAAGGGAGAAAGAAAATAAGATGTAGGAAGAAAAAGAAAAGGGCAAGAGTATAAAGAATGATAAATTTGGTAACTATACAAAGGAAACGGCTGATCAGACACTTTAAATTGAATATCATGACATGATATTTAAAATTTTAACGGAAGAATAGGTTTTCTACTTGTAAGTAATGAAGATATGTGGTTAGGAAACAGCGTACAGTTTTTAGAGGATGTAAGCTTTACAACAATTTACTTCAAGAAATGTAGCTGTTCACATAGCGTTTTCATGTTTTTGTGAAGATACATTTTAAGGAAGAAAACTGTTACTAACGAACGAATATTCGATGCTCTTTAGAGAATTTCTAAAAGCTTTCAGAAAATTTCAAAAATTATGTGGAAATGGCTCACTGAAATAACGATCGAGATATAAGGTCTAATATCTATTTCTTTATTGCCCACAAAGGTCTAAACATAGAGGGGACAAACAAGGACAGACAAGAGGATTAAGTCGATTACATCGACCCCAGTGATTAACTGGTACTTATTTAATCGACCCCGAAAGGATGACAGGCAAAGTCGACCTAAGCGGAATTTGAACTCAGAACGTAACGGTAGACGAAATACCGCTAAGCATTTCGCCCGGCTTGCTAACGTTTCTGCCATCTCGCCGCCTTTAATGTTCCAACCGAGTCATTTGGTTTATGTTTTACTGCTACAAATTAACTATATTACAACCTTCACTAGCCTTGACAACTCTGTGTGTGTGTGTGTGTGTGTGCGTGTGCGCGAGCGCGTGAGTGTGTGAGTGTGTGTGTGTCATATAACCTACACCAGTACAGCCTGTGTTATAGACGCCTAATTGGCGACAAAATCCGTTAAGCATTTTAAGTTTAACAGAATTGCTCGAAAATCTGTGAAAAGGATAGATTCACATAATACAGTGTTAATGATTATCACGTGGAAATGCAAGGATTTAGAAATTTCAGGTTAGTATTCGATGAACTGGGAGTGAGACAACTATTAGCTTTTCTTAAAGATGGTCTCCCGGAGAATGCTCTACCGGATATATAGATATACCGGAGGTAAGACTGTTCAGTCGGTGTGGCCTCGATAGACGTAGTAGGAAGTTAAACTGGGAGAAGCAGAACTCCAAATATCTTTAAATCTGTATGTAAGAACCTGTGAAGAAAGGATGGTAAGATTAGTGCTGTGGCAGTAGATCAGCATATGTTTTAGGGCAGTCTCAATAATCAAGATCACACATGCCCTTTAGTCTTTATAGAATGTCCTCGGGAACGATACTATTCCCGTAATATTTTCTTTGGTGTGAGGAGACTACAGAGGGCAGCAGTACCCTAGGTGTGGCTGTACAAAGGAGGAGGGTAGATGAATAATGACATCTTCCTCTCTGGACCACAAAGTTCTGAAGATACAGAAGCTCATTCTGTGAGACATATGGTTTTTGTCGATGTGGGTACTCCAGCTGGTGTGAACAATCACTCCTAAGTTACTAATATTATTTAATACTGTGAGAAGTTCCTCTGAATAAAAGGAATACGGTTTTTGAAGGACAGTCTTCTTAGAATGGTGCACGAGTTCACACGTTCCCTCATTTCACAGCGTTTTGTCCTTGCTACCCATTGACGTGCAGCATGAAGAGCAGACTGGGGTTTAGTTTGGTCTCCTTCTTCTTTCATAATTTTATGGAGCTTAGTCATTTGTGCATATTTTCATTTTCTTGCGTTTGGTAGTACATCAGTTGTCGTTTGTATAGGCTATAAAGAGAAGCTAGATCAAAAGAGTCTACTGCAGAACACCACGGGTAACATTTGAGGGCCTTGAGTGGATTACACCGATGAACATCAGGTTATGTATGTTCTGTTCGCCAAGAAATACTTAAACGAGAGTAGTAGTTTTCCATGGATTCCATCATTTGACAATTTCGATAAGAGGATATTGTGATCTACATTGCCGAACGCCTTACTGAAGTCAAGAAGTCAAGATATACAACAGCAGAGAACGAAACTAAGATTAATACACACACACACACACACACACACACACACACACACACACACACACACACACACACACACATACACACACACACACACACACACACACACACACACATACACACACGCATACACACACACACATACACGCACACATACACACACACATACGCACACACAAGCACACACACACACACACAAGCACACACACACACAAGCACACACGCACACACAACAAGCACAACACACAACACACAATGCACACACATGCATATGTATGATGAATGTATATATGGATATATATATATATTCACAGAAACAGAAATATACATACACATATATATACATATACATAAACACATGTATACATACATGTATGCATATATGTATATCTATATATGACACATATATATAGACATGTGCATATAGAAATATACATAAATGTATGAGCTTATATATGTATATATATATATATATATATATATATATCCTTATGTGTGTGTGTATATGTGTGTGTGTGTATGTATTCATGTATGTATGTATGCACACCAGTAGGTTAAGCTATTTTATTTTGATTTCAATAAGAAGTTTTTAGAACTATATCCGCATTCACCAAATTTCTCAATTTTCCCAATTGGTTCTTCCAACATGACACATTTACATTTTCAGTTCACCGCCATTGTTTCACACCTTTTAATCTCTACCTCCAATATCTATGTTATATTCTTTCCCTATACATCTTTTCCACACGTATAGAAAAGTTCAGCTCTTCACTTTTCCATCTTATATATTTCTTTCAAATACATTCACTTCGAAAGAAAATCTGCTGAACGCCATCTCTATAATTTAGAAACTTTCATCTTTTCTCATATCTTCCCCTGTGATATGCTTAATGTTTCCTCTTCCTCGCTTTTCCTTGCCTGTTATTCATCTTTTCCCTGTTATTGACTTCTCGTTCTGGATATACGTACACCACCAGAATCACGCATACGTGTAGAAATATCTATATACATTTATACACATACACACATATGCACATGGGTATATTTATATTTATGCACAGTTATTCATGCATGTAATTATGTAATACATATACATACATACATATATATATATATATGTATATATATATATATATATATATATATATATATATATATATATATATGTATGTATGTATGTATGTATATAATATATGTAGAAGATATTGATAAATAGTTACATAGTTTAGTAGAGATACATATATCTGTAAATAGACAGACAGACAGGCAGGCAGGCAGGCAGGCAGGCAGATAGATAGATAGATAGATAGATAGATAGATAGATAGATAGATAGATAGATAGATAGATAGATAGAACGGCGCATTGTGTTCTTAAAAAAGAATCTATATTTGAGGTGTTCTTGTCTACTCACCTGTAAATGATTAACTCGGCAACGCAACCCAACTCTCCACCTTCTGATCACGGGAAATGTTGGCCTGCTTGCATAATTTTGCTTATACTTACTGTCTGCTTTGCACTGACGTTTCAATATTTAACCTCGGTTGGGCAATCTACTGGCGGAAATCACTCAACGTATTGACTGAATTATATATAAAGTTGCATTTTTATTAAGTTCGTTCAGTGTTGCCTCTCTTCGGTACATCACATTGACAAGTGTCAAAATAGTCGAAATATCGATGTCTGGCATTTCTAATAGATGGCGACACTGAAGGAACCGGGTGTCTTCAAACCTTTTTAACATAAGAGAGATCTTTTTCTCCACTGCAATGATGTAACTGCAGTGTATGCCTTTCAGCAGATGAAATATTACCTAATTCTGCTTATACTTACATACTGTTTCGTGCTGACACATCGTCATATATATATATATATATATATATATATATATATATATATATATATATATATATATATATATACATATATAGGGT
>NC_142935.1:93175444-93222944 GCF_046866305.1 Octopus bimaculoides
AAATCACGTGGTGGCCTATTGCTATACAAATCTTCGACCAGGGTGCGTGGAAAATTGACCAGTTGTCCATGAATCCCCCCAAAAAAAACGTTCTCAAAAATTTTTGGAAATATCTTATGTAGTCGTTAGATATAGCCGGTAAGAAAAAGACCATTGGTTTCACGTCTATTATTGCACTTGGAAATGTGGGCGACGCATGACCCCTGCTGCTCGGAAGCAAATAACCGCTTGGTTATCTTGTTGGTAAAATAATATAAAAGTAAAAACCGCTGAGAATATCCTACAATGAAACTTTTCTGGGAGAGACGGAGTTACCTCCCATTGAACGACATCTACCTTCTATCCTACTATGTCTTACTAAAATACGCATGTACCACGTAAGTTTTCAATTATTTTAGGCTGAAACGTTAGGTTTGTGTGCATATGTGTGAGTATGTAACATAGACACACACACTCACACATAACTTCTGGTACGTCTTTCGTTGTCGATGATGATCGAGGATATCACGGGGTTGAAGAAGATCTGTCACGCTATGTTCGCCTATGACTGTTCAATCCGATGCGTGCTAGGAAGGCTTTGACATAGTTCGGGCACAAGTGATCTGTTAGGATTGAAGACAAAGAGTTAGCTTTGCTCTTGCAGAGTTCGCATTTTCTTCGAGCTCAACGAGGCTTTGAGCGTATCCTTAAAGCGCTTTTTTTATTCACCTTACGTGCGCTTGCCTCTTGCCTGTTCGCTGTAAAACCATCTCGTAGGGAGGAGTGAGTCTAGCATTCGAACAAGGTGGCCTACTCACCTAACTTGCGCTCTCCTCAGCAGTGTGTCAATGCTTGGCAGATTAGCCTGAGAGGAAGCCTCCTGCGTCAGGGCGCTATTGCTACTACCCACTTAAGACTCAACTTAAGTGGGTGAGAGAATTTGTGATGGGGCCTGACAGATGCGCACTCAGCATAAACAAACACACACTCACACATTCACACACACAACCCCCGACACTTTACACACTTTGTAACTGATCATGTGTTGGCAACAATAGCGATATATACAGTATAACAACATCGAATAAAGGATAAATATGTTAGTGTAGGAACAACTTGAAAACATTTTACTAGCAAAACATATTTTTTCAAAATACACACGACACTCAAACAGTATACTGAATATCGAATGAATGAGCATCAAACATTTTTATTAGAATATTAGTTATGCCTATGCAAAATATCGAACATCGAATTTTGCATTACTACAAAAATTAATTAAAATGCTCAAATATCTTAATAGCAAAACTTAATTTGTATTAAGATACTCACCATGCTCTTGCAGTATATCGAACATCCAATGAAGAATCTTGCATTCTTATAGAATTATAAATACTCAGATATATTTATTAAAATACTCACAATATATATATATGCAATATATCGAACATCGAATGCTACATTATTGCAAAAATTGTTTTAAATGATCAAATAGTTTAATAGCAAAACATATCTTTTATAAAAATACTCACCATGTTCATCGAATGAATAGTACATATTGCTTATAGTAGTAACTTGAAAAGATGCTCAAACATTTTGAAAGCAACATACTATAAATCTTTATTAGAATACTCAGTATGTCTATAGTTATATTCTGTTAACCTATGCATGAATTATAAGTTAAGTGACAATTATTTCTTTTTCAGCATTTTCGGTAGTTATTTAACGTTATTATTATTTCTCTTTACTGACACAATTATTTTCTACGGAAATGTATGAAGACTGAAGTATGCTTGTGGTTGGGATGTCCCCACCCCAAGGTTTCCTGTACTGGAATCGACCGCTGGAAAGTTCAGTCGGTTACAGTGACAGTACCCTACAAATTGTAACTATGTTATGTAACCAACCAGCATGTTATATTGGCAGTCTAACTTAAGGATGCATAAAACATCTCCAAAAACACTGACTATAACGTAAAGATGACTTTCATTTCACACTAGTCTTCAACTGCTTGGGTAAGACCCCTGGCGCACACATTCTCTAGCTTCTAATCAGCGAGAAAAGTTGAAAGAGACTAAAACTCTTTAAAAACCAAAATCCCCGATAAGCGGTGTTGATATTATGACGCAATAATCACAAAACAGTGAAACGTTTACTGATTTGGACATGACGAAAGATGTCTAAATCTCACATACACAAATACACACTCACGCATGAGCACACACGCTCAGAGATATGCCCAAACTAACGATCTGCATACATGTGATACACACAGACACACACACAGAAGCACACACACCGTTCATGTACACACGCACGCACACAGCTCTCTCTCTCTCTCTTACTCGCTGTATATATATATAAATATGTATATATATACATATATATATATATACATATATATATATATATATATATATATATATATTTATATATATATATATATATATAAGCAATGTTAATTCTCTAAATGAAGTATTAACAGTAACTGCACGATAAAGTGTAGTATATTGCCACTTAAGTGTGGCTGACCCCTAGGGGTGGATGTTACTGTTGCTTTTAGCCCCAGGAGGACATCTCCTCCAGCTGGCTTATCGACACACGACTGTGTCCTGTTTGCCAAGGGAGTTATCCCTCTCACCACGGCCAGCAGCACGAACGTATCCGGATTTCAGGGTTATTTCCCTTCGTCGGCGTTCGACAGCCGATGACCTTGGTGAGAGAGAAAAACCTGGCAAATCTTATATCTTCTTTTCCAGTGGCATTCTTCACTGATATTGAAAAGGTGAAAACAAGCAATGTTAATTCTCTAAATGAAGTATTAACAGTAACTGCACGATAAAGTGTAGTATATTGCCACTTAAGTGTGGCTGACCCCTAGGGGTGGATGTTACTGTTGCTTTTAGCCCCAGGAGGACATCTCCTCCAGCTGGCTTATCGACACACGACTGTGTCCTGTTTGCCAAGGGAGTTATCCCTCTCACCACGGCCAGCAGCACGAACGTATCCGGATTTCAGGGTTATTTCCCTTCGTCGGCGTTGGACAGCCGATGACCTTGGTGAGAGAGAAAAACCTGGCAAATCTTATATCTTCTTTTCCAGTGGCATTCTTCACTGATATTGAAAAGGTGAAAACAAGCAATGTTAATTCTCTAAATGAAGTATTAACAGTAACTGCACGATAAAGTGTAGTATATTGCCACTTAAGTGTGGCTGACCCCTAGGGGTGGATGTTACTGTTGCTTTTAGCCCCAGGAGGACATCTCCTCCAGCTGGCTTATCGACACACGACTGTGTCCTGTTTGCCAAGTAACATCCACCCCTAGGGGTCAGCCACACTTAAGTGGCAATATACTACACTTTATCGTGCAGTTACTGTTAATACTTCATTTAGAGAATTAACATTGCTTGTTTTCACCTTTTCAATATCAGTGAAGAATGCCACTGGAAAAGAAGATATAAGATTTGCCAGGTTTTTCTCTCTCACCAAGGTCATCGGCTGTCGAACGCCGACGAAGGGAAATAACCCTGAAATCCGGATACGTTCGTGCTGCTGGCCGTGGTGAGAGGGATAACTCCCTTGGCAAACAGGACACAGTCGTGTGTCGATAAGCCAGCTGGAGGAGATGTCCTCCTGGGGCTAAAAGCAACAGTAACATCCACCCCTAGGGGTCAGCCACACTTAAGTGGCAATATACTACACTTTATATATATATATATATATATATATATATATATATATATATATATATATATATATACAATATTACATAAACTTACTCGAAAATAGATGCGTGGCCTTCAGTCAAATGATACAAATAATATATATATATATATATATATATATATATATATGTGTGTGTGTGTGTGTGTGTGTATGTGTGTGTGTGTGTGTGTGCGTGTGTGTGTGTGTACATGTATGGGTACAGGACGTCACCAACAGTAAACAAAATGAAATACGCTAACAAATGACTTCATACGCAAACAACCAAACAAATGGAAAACAGGAAGTAACATAAAGAACGACCCTTCATCAGTAGTCCAGTTGTCGGCTGTGTATTTCTTCCTATATATATATATGTATGTTTAGTGTCATCCCATATTTTTTTATACTTCTTTTATTTTTCAAATTTAATATAAGTTCTTTTTTAATCTAAGATATACTCTCCTTCATTTTCTGCAATGCTCTTTCGTCTTTCTGGTAGACCTCTTAGGTCCATCTTCCAAAATTCACTTGTATTTGACCAAAAATAATCATCCAGTACTGTTCTCACCTCAAGCCTGCAGATTGAATGATAATCGGATGGGGCGATGTCCGGCGAATTAGGTGGGTGGGGAATTGGTCCCTATTCAAATTGCTCTAGCCTTTGAAATGTCATCCTCGATATACAGGGGCTGGACAAAATAATGGAAACACCTTAAAATTTCAAACAAATTTATTTTAATACGGGGTAGGACCGCCTTTGGCAGTAATTACAGCTTGAAATCTATGAGGTATCGACTCGTACACAGTTTGAATTGTTTCCAAAGGAATTTTTGTTCATTCTTCAGCTAAAACAGTCTCCAGTTCTTCTAGTGATGATGATGGAGGATATCGACTCCTTACTTGTTTTTCTAAAATGCACCATAAATGTTCAATAATATTGCGATTTGTGGTCTGTGGTGGCCAGATAAAATATTCATCTTCGCGAGAATGTTCCTCGTGCCATTCAGTAACAACTTTAGCTGTGTGTGTTGGTACATTATCATCCTGAAAGATTAGGTTTCCCTCCGCAAACATAGGATGAATTTGATCAGATAAAATGCTTAAATAGCTGTCTATTAATTCTGCCATGAAGGGAAACCATTGGGCCGGCGGGTTTCCAAGATATAGCTCCGCAGATCATCACAGATCCTTCTCTATGTTTAAAAGTAAAGTTGGAAGAAGGCAGAAGAGGTCTGGATTAAATGCTTCTTTTGGCTGTCTCCACACGTATATTCGGCCGGTGGTCGGAAATAATCTTAAGTATTACTCATCCGAGAAAATAACATTCTTCCACTGCTATAGGGAGCAATTCAGTAGGTATTTACGTCACTCTAAACGCATTACAACGTTTGCTTTTGAAAGTAGTGGTTTTCTGATTGCAGCCCACCCGTAAAATCCGGCTTTGTGCAACTCTCGAGGAACAGTTTTTGTGGAAACTGGGTTCTCTAGTTGGTCAGTAAGCTCTGCAATAATTTTCGGAGCTGTACTTTTGTGATCCTTTCTAACAATTTGCGTAAGAGTACGACGATACCTATCTGAATGTTTTACTTTTCTTCCGGAGATTTGTTTCGACGAGGACGATTTTCCCTTTTTTCTCAAAAGCTGTCATGACTTTCGAGACAGTACTTCTTGATACACCAAACATTTCGGCTGTTTTCGTTACGCTAGCGCTTGCCATACGAGCACCAAGAATTTGACCTCTATGAAATTCCGATACATCTGTCGTTCTAATGATTTTAATTACCTTTTTGTGATGATATCTGCAAAGAAACAGCAATCTTAGCAAAACATATTAAGCAACACTAATAATAAATCAAAAGAACATAAAAATAAAGAAGCTTCTGACGGTTTTATAGATATTTTAAAATGTGATGCTACGATGCTAGGTGTTTCCATTATGTTGTCCAACCCCTGATTTATCCTGTTGGAAGAATATCTTTCGTCTTGAAACCAAAGATGGTCGTTTTTCTTCTAGCGCTGACTTAAGCCAATCGGCCTCTCGCTGTAGTTCCCCTTTGTTATCGTTTGGTCTCAGTTTGACAGTTTAAAGTGGACTAAACCTTCATATTCCACCAAACAGATAACAACACATTACGTGGGTGAAGACCGTCTGTAGCTTGGGGTGCTGGTGGTTTTTCATTCCCTACCCAGAGACTTTGCAACTTGACATTTTTCCAGAGTACCCATTTCTCGTCACCAGTCACTATTCGGTCTAAAAAAAGGTTCATTCGTGAGATGTGACAGGAAAGAAGTACACACTTTCACACGCTGCGCGCAAGTAGTCTCGGAAGGTTTGTGCGAAATCCAGTGACCGAATTTGCTGAATATTCTGATGGCACGCATGTGTCGATGAGTGGTTGAATGACAAGATCCAAGCTTTTCTGCTAGTTCCTCAACCGTTACGATGGGATTTTTTCTTTTACTAGTGTTTGCAGGACGTCCTCGTGGTACTCTACAGAGCTTACAGTACGAGGCTCGTCTTCTAGGCTGTAGTTTCCGGCAGTTAATTTTTGGAACCACCGTTGACACTGGATTGCGCTTATTGTCCGATCCCCAAATACTACATTAATATTCCTCGCACTTTCCGTTGCGCTGTTGCCTTCATTAAACTCATAAAGCAAAAAATATGCCGAATATGCTCCTTTGTCACCTCCAGTATAGTTTGAAAAAAATAACTTGTACTTTTCTGAAATGGATAAATGTCGCACCAGTAAAAAATGTCCAAAGTCTACTGGAATGCATTTCGTTTATATATGCATGCCTACACCCCCACATACACCAACACCCACACACGCACGAGCAGGAAAGTACATATGTATATATATATATATATATATATATATATATATATATATATATATATATATATATATATATATATATATATATATATATATATGAGTATGTACGTATGCATGTATGTATGTATATATCTTGCATAAGATATTTCAATCTACTTCTCTAGAACAAATTTCAAAAACAAAACGGAAGTTTCTGATGAGCAGACATGTAGTAAAATTGGAGCACAGTGGTGTACCGAGCATATTTACAATAATAGGCGTTTGTTGTCTGAGGTAAAATTCAAACAACATAGGAACATTTGGCTTCATTACAATAGGGTTTCTGGTTCTTATTTCCATCTATGTTTTCTTGGTATTCTGCGTTTTCAAATGTTCGCAAGCATAAATATTGCACTGACAATGGCATAGTGAGAAATTTTTATTTTTGTGAATGTAATTTGAAAAATTGTTACTGATGATTGACAGAGTTTCAAATTGAATAATCAATGAAGGCAATCTCTGTCAGCTTTATTTTGATTTGCATGAATCATGTTTTCACTATTAAATTGGAAACTAGTTGTTATATAGAAAGGGATTACTTTCTGTGAGATAAACAAAGCTCCGCCAACGAAAGTTAGATAACAAAAACAGAAAAATATTATGTTAAATTTATAGAAAAGGTTTAGACGTATTCACTGCTCTACGTAATACATATATATATACTTACACGCATCTATAAACATATGTATGTATGCTTGTATGTTTGTCTGCATACGTGTCAGTATGGGTATATTTTTGGCAAGAACACGTACATTATTTGATTGATCAGTATCCTAGGAAGCGTACAACTCACAAGAATTTACGAGCGGCTGCTGCACTATGAGTTTTCACATAGTGACAAATACACTATATCACCAAGATCCTGCATATGCATTTACAGTATGTAGAATCTGTAGAATGCATACCATTCTTCATTCCATAAATTCATAACTAGCTATGACATACACACGTGCGTGTATATGTATGTATATATATATATATATATATATATATATATACATATGTACACACACACACATATATATGTGTATATATATATACATATATATATATATATATATATATATATATATATATATTAGGCTTGCCTAAATGAATTTGAGATGTATGATAGAAAAGAACGCGCATGATCACAAACGTATAATCATATTTCTCAAAGTTTGACAGATTGTTGATTGAGCAGGTATAAATGGTTGAACAACTTTATAAATTGTTGATATAGAAATATATAAGAACTTTAGGAAATGCGCGCTCATATATATTTGGGTGGATTATGCACCAGCATGTGCATACTTACTCTCAAATAAAACATGTTTCCTATTTACTTTTAACCGATCTGTATATGACAACCAAATTTATATACAGCTATGTATATTAGCACGTAAACTATTTTCAACTGTTACTCTTCTCGTACTAAATTTTCCTCCCTAACGATATATTAGGAATCTTCAAATAATTTTTTGAACTGTATGTGCAAAATAATTCAATATCTTTCTATTTCAGAGAACATCGCCAAAACATGTCTTTGCATTTTAGTATTCAAGAAAGATTTTAGAGAAAAATTCGATTAAATCATTTAAGAAGGGAAATATTCCCATAACTAAAGAAATATTCAAAAATTTAAATACTGTGTTTCTGAAAAATGTGTACCGAAAATAAAAATGCACTTTAAAAATACTGAAACTCTTAATGCAAATTTGGAACTACCCAAACTTGTTTTAACAAACATCTAGCTCATTTGAACGAAAAGTCACCAATCTTTGATCCTTTTAAACTTTGAATACCCCAAAGGAAGAGATGTTTCTCGTGTTTTATTAATGTTCCTGTTCTTGTTTCTGCTACTGCTGTTGCTGTCATCTTTGTTGCTTTTGTTAGTTTAGCCAAAACGTTAAACACCAGATATTTCTCCAATTTCATACATGATTCATGGACTTCATGAACAATACTGCATTATTAACGTGCAGGAAATATTTTTTAAAACAGATATTGCTACAACAACAATAATTGTAATAACAAGAGCAAGTGATTAACATTCAACGAATAGCATAGCTAGTTGCACAACAGTCTTACTAATTTATTTTCTTTCTTCTTTCCTTCTTTCGTTTTTTCTTTCTTTCTTTCTTGTCCCACTCCAGGGTTTTGTTTTAAAATTCTATCCATCCATTCATAATATTGACAGCTAAATTTAATTTCCATCCAATCCCAAAGATTCCAACTAATTCCTCAAAGGAAATTCCTCATTGTCTTTGGCAAAAATTGCTTTACATGATGTGAAATCGATTCATGTAAAAGGCAGCCATTACACTACAAAACGAAGGCACACAGACATACACATAAACACCATTGCATATGCCAAACTATAAACACGTAAACGCACGGAAGAACGATTACGTATCAAAAGAAGAGAATAAATATACGGGAATGGAAACAAACATGCACGGAAAAATGTGTAAAACGAGGAAACTCTCTTTAAAGATAGACGAGAATAGAAATAATTACCATACAAACATATATGCACACATACACACGCTCCCACACACACACTCCCCTGTATATATATGCGTATACATACACACACACACACACATACACACACACACACACACACACACACATATATATATATATATATATATATATATATATATATATATATATATATATATATATATATGTATATATATATATATATATATATATATATATATATATATATATATATATATATATATATATATATGCATGCATACATGTTTTATTCTTTTACTCGTATCAGTCAACTGAATGCGGCCATGCTGAACCACCACCTTTATATATATATATATATATATATATATATATATATATATATATATATATATATGTATGTATGTATGTATGTATGTATATATATATATATGATTGTTTGGACTTTGGATATACGGTTAGGTTAGTAGTATACCAATTAAAGTACTTGCACAGTTTAGGCTATTTGGCGTCGTCCACAGTTTTGTTATAGTTGTCACTGGATTCGTCTCAGGAATTCCGCAGTCTTCATTGGGATTATAATGAATGAGGGAAATGGAGTTAGCAAGAATTTTTATTCAACATAACAATCGTTTCGACCCATCCCGCATCTATCCGTTATGGGTGGGATATTGCACAGCTAGTTGTCTTGCATCCATCAATGGAGACTGCATCTCGTGATTTCGCTTGGCATGATATTGTTGCCAGTAGGTTGGTCTCTATAATGACAGGGATGAATACTATTACCGGGTTATAATGGGCTTATGGCTAGGGTCCATAGTAAATATATGACATGGAGTAATATAATACGATAAAAAGAATTAAGAGAAAATAAAGAAAGATAATATACACATGTTGACATAAACATGAGACGTTCATATATATATATATATATATATATATATATATATATATATATATATATATATATATATATATATATACATACATACATACATATTAAAAATTGACGCGGCTTAACAAAACCGTCGCAGTGAATGACATGGAAGGTTGGTTAAAAGACAACTATACGAACTAATTATAGTTCTTAAATCTGACAGAAAGACGTTGATTGGTGTGTTGGTGTAACGGCAGCACACGTGGTCACGTAAATGGGGAGGTGTGAGATCGAGTCGTACGGGAAAACCTATGTCTTTTACGAAGGGCTTATATTGCCCATTATTAGACTATTTTCTGTAGCCATTTCATGGTGATAGCTCATAAGCTAAATCCACAAGTTTGTTTTATTTATTTTTTATTTTGTCTCTATTTCCTCGTATTTCATTCTGTTGAAGAACGTAGGCTCGAAACGTAAAAGACTTTCTCACTTTCCCGAGAATCAAACTAATACACCTCATTATTGTTTATACACCTGTCTTCGTCATTTGATTTTCTGTAAATTTCAACTATATATATATATATATATATATATATATATATATATATATATATATATATATATATATATATATATATATATATATATAGTACTAGCACCAGTTGTTCTACTTGCATTCTTGGCATCACCTATACAGCCCCTGCTTGCGGATTCTTTTGTTTTGCTGACGGCATTTTATATTTCATTGAAAGTACGCTACGCATTATATTTGCAGTGCTTTTACTGGTATTTTCTTGATGTTATGTATGTATGGAGGTAATGTTCGTGGTTTGCATATATTTTTCTGTGTAACATTTAGAAATGTTTCTCAGGATATATATGAATGAGATTTTTCACTCTTTTCAATCTATACGTCTGGCTATTTCTATTTCTAGATCTAATTATTTTGTGCTATTCCTCAATTCCTCGTAGAGACATATTGTTATATGCTGGAAATGATGTAACAGGTAGGGAATATGTTTTTCCTGCTGGTCTTTGACGAAACTAATTTCACGATTTGCTTTAATCTTCGTGTGTATGATTTGGTGTCTAGAAGATTATGCTTCCTTTCTGATTATATACAACTGCTTTTGAAGCATGTTTGTATGATCGGTTTTATTCTTTGAAATTATTATTATTTCCGAGTCGATCAACTTTTGCTTTTATTCTTCTGGGATCGATAAAGCAAAACACCCCCAGTATAAACCACAGAAATCTTTGCGTATGGAGACAACGCACGCTATTACTCAACTGTAACTAATATAATTTCTGTTTCTTAGTGATTTGTGTCTCCCTAAACTATTAGCGAATTAGGCTACAGTTTCCTTTGTAATTAAAAATAGACAATACGTAGGGATTATGATAAAATCCTTAGTAAAGTTTGGTTTTCTAGTAACATATACATCATTCGCTCAAAAACTCAGAAAGGCATCTCAACACACAAGAAAGAATGATGCCCAGAGTTTGAAAAATGATAATATTATTTAGTATAAACTCCATTGCAGGTTTTTTTAGAATTCTGAAAACTTAGAATTGATAAACTTTTGCCGACAATCCGTATCTGATTACGTGAGTTTCTTTTAGTGATATATAACTTTACTTACACTGGCAATTTCTGAGCTAATTATTCAAGATAGTGTTTGATCTTTTCCAACAACAGTATAAGATCTTTTTTCATGCATTACGTGATCACTTTGGAGGCTGAAATCTACACTAGCTTCAATTATTTATATATTGAGTTAGGATGGTGCTCGTACTGCTGTTTTATTCTATTATTTATATCAACAGTGGTAGGTGAATAAGATATTACAGGGGAAATTCAAATGCTAGCATGGTATAAGTTGAATCGAATATGCAAAAAAATGGGACATGGTGATCACAAATATAAAAATCATTAACGAATCAGCAATATGGGAAATGATATCTATGTAAGTTACACTATCAACACATTGAGATATGGATATAGTTTCTGATTTCTTATTCCACCAAAATCGTGTTCGTATTTTCCAATGCTCTGACTACTAAAATGCGTTATAAACAAGATACGTATTCAGTTTAATGATAGAATTTATTATATGCCTTGCAGTTATTTATCGGCCATAAAATAAGAGAACACGTTGTTAACTCCAGTAACGAATAACTGCAAAAATGGAAGAAGCTCTGTAGTTTAAAACGAAGTATTGTCGCCACAGTTCTTCCTATTCTTCCCAAGAATGTCTTAATCAGTATGATGCGAATAATAATACTTTCCATTATAGACACAAGGGCTGGGATTTTAATGAGGAAAGCTAGTAGTCGATTACATCAACCCCGCCACGAAAAGCACACTCGAACTCGACGGATTCAACTCGAATTCAAGACATAATGAGCTGGGAGAAATGCCATTATGCATTTGTTTGATGCGCTAACAATTCAGCTAGCTTACTGCTTTATGATAACGTTAATATTAGTTTCAAATTTTGGCGCAATCCCAGCAAGTTCGGGGGAGAAGGCTAGTCGGCTGCATTAACCCTAGTGCTTACATGGTACTTATTTTATCGAATTCCGAAGGGCGAAAGGCCAAGTCAGCCTTGACAGTATTTGAACTCAGAAGATAAATACGGAAGAAATGCCGCTTAGCACTTTGCCCGGCGCGCTAACGTTTCTACCAGCTCACCGCCTTCTGATGCTATTAATATTGGATTCAAATTTTGATCCAAGGCCAACATGTTTGGGGGTACAGAGTAAGTCGATTACATTGACCCCCAGTACTCAACTGGTACTTATTTTATCGAAACCCGAAACAGTGACAGGCAAAATCGACCGCGGCGAAATTTGAAATCAGAAGGTAAAATCGGACGAAATGCCGCTAAGCATTTTCCCGGCGTGCTAACGATTCTGTCAACGTGCTTCTTCTGATGTCATTAATGTTAATAGTGATATCCAGGTAGGGAGCTGACAGATTCGTTAGCGTGATTTCATTCGTCTTTATGTTCTGGGTTCAAATACTGCCGCGGTAAATTTTACCATTCATTCTTTCAGAATCGATAAAGTTGAACAGTGGGGTCGATTTAATCAGCTTAGCCCATCCCACGAATTTGTTGCCCTCGGGTAAAAAATTAAGACCAATATTAATTTTCAATTAAATGGCAGAAAGCTGGCAGAATCGTCACAACGCCAGGGAAAATGTTTCGAGGTATTTCGTCCGTCTATACGTTTTGAGTTCAAATGCTGCTGTGGTCCACTTTGCCTTGCATCCTTTCAGGTTTGATAAAATAAGAATCAGTTGAGCAGTGGGTTCATGTAATCGACTCTACCTATACTTCAAAATTGCTGGCCTTGTGCCAAAATTTGGAACCGATATTACTAGTCAATCTATTGCGGTTATTGTAAGTGTTATTGAAAACAAACTTATGATTTGAAAGTGAAGAACTGTTGAGACCGGACGAAATACCAGCCTATTTATTTGAGTGTCATTACAGGAGAAAATAGATTCGTACTGAATATATGTCTGTGCTTTACATCGTTTGGGTGATGAATACACGAATTAAGGTCAAGTTGTGTTCCACCTCGGAAGTGAGAACTAATAGGCATAATAATCATACTTCCTTTCGAATAGTTGATTCATTGTTTTATTCTTTTCTTAGGAATTACTCCTAAATTCTAACTCCTACCCTATCACTCTCTCTCTCCCTCTTTCCCACTTCTCTCTCTCTCTCTCTCTCTCTCTCTCTCTCTCTCTCTCTCTCTCTCTCCTTCTCTATCACACCATTTAACCTCTTCCTCTTTCAAATACCCCTCTTTCGCTTTCCCCCCTTCTATTTCCCTCACTTAGAAATTGTCATTATTCACATAGGAAATTATTCCTTTCATATTTCCACCTGGGCATGTGGTGTGTGCGGGGTTCTATTCAGGTGCACATACGCAGAGTCTAATAATTTTTAAAGTGCATAGTTTTTCTTGTAACTTTCTCCTGATCTTGGTTTACTAAGTTAATGCCATTTTGTGTCTTTAAAAATAATCTTTTTTTTTATTTCTAGCTAATAAATAACTTCTAGATGGTTGTTTTCCTTGCTAAGCATAACAGCCAATCCCCGCTCAAACCACACTCTAACGTGTTGCGATAGTATGACATGCTTTAAACCCACATCATAGTAAAACTCATAATTTCTTGTCCATCATAAGCACTACTGTAAATACGATTCATCCACAGCTGAACTTTCATTGATATTTATACTACGAAATTGTAAAATTTTCGTTGTCACATACAGTATATGTGTATTTATTTCTTCGTATGTGTTTCATTGTTTGTGAGCGTTCATTCGTGTTTGTGTGCACAAGTTTGCGTACATGCACAACAAAACTGAATATAACACCATTGAAAATACTCGGAGTAATAACTTCTTATTAATACACGACACGATCTGGAGATAACTCAAATTTGAAAGCTGTTTTTGGTGAATTACTCTTCGCTACCTATCGCCTAGTCTAGCATTTCACCAATGTTATTTCCTATTATTATACACGCCTGCAATTCTCTTTAAACGCATTCGCCTTATTTTATACATATATGTTTCTATTTGTTTGTTTTAAATCTCGCAGTTGTACTGATATTTTTCCTTCGACTTTCGCTTTCTTTCTTTTCCCCACCTGCACTTTAACACTTCCGGTTTCATTCTCACCTTTTATTCTTATATCCGGCTATTTTTTTTTCAACTAACGCTTTGTTTCAACCACTCTATTTTTTGTTACATTTTAGTTCCGCTCCTATCTATAATTTGCATTTTTTTTCCTTCCTGTTGACGTCATTCGTTTTATACACACCACTCCGGCGCCATTCCTCGTATTTCTAATTTGCATACATTATTCTATCCTAGCTTTATATTTTGACATAGATTTTTTTCTTTATTCATTGAAGCAGTTCATTTGCTTTATTCTTTCGAAATATACACATTTCTTTTAACAATACACCTGAAACATTAAGGCGGCGAGCTGGCAGAAACGTTAGCACGCCGGGCGAAATACTTAGCAGCATTTCGTCTGTCTTTACGTTCTGAGTTCAAATTCCGCCGAGTTCAAATACGACATTCCATTTCATCATTTTGGGGTCAACAAATTAAATGTTAGTTGCGTACTGGGGTCGATCTAATCGGCTGGCCCAAAATATTCGGGCCTGGTTCCCAGAGTAGAAAATGATGCACCTGAAATATTACTTGTTTCACTATTATACATTTGTCTTAAGAATTATTCATTAATTTCAACTAGTACTTGGAAAGCCTCTCTCAATTCCACTCTCTTACTCTCTATTTAACACAAACCTCGTAAACAATAACTACATAAATATATATGTATGTATGCGTGTGCGTGTGTATACATTTTTGAAGCCGATTACATGTAGAAAAATGCTCACCCCCACCAGATGCGAATATCTTTCAGCTTGAACAGTTGTAGAGATATTTTCCTACATTTCTTAACATGAAACCAGTGGTAGCCTTAATTCTCAAATAAAGAAATTATATCCACCACGCGGTGTTGAACACTCACTTTCTTCGTTTGACATTTACGTATGTGTATGTACATATCTATGTATATATAATCCTGTGTGTGTGTGTGTGTGTGTGTGTGTGTGTGCGTGTGCGTGCGTGTGTGTGTGTCTGTGTGTGCGTGTGTGTTTGTGCGTGTTGTCTGTGTGTGTATTTCTTCTATGCAAGACCAAATCGCTGGATGAAACTGTACCAAATTTGACTAACCCTAGCCCTAACCCTTAGGGTTAGGGCTAGGTTTAGCCAAATTTTGTACTAGCTCATTAATCCGGCTACGGTGTGCAAGTCAAAATAGACTTGTTTAGCTTTCAGTAGCCGGATCCTCTTTTAACTGTACTATCTATGTCCAATCTACAACTTAACCATTCTATAGTCAGTATAAGCTACTTCGACAAGCTGTGGACAGCTAAAATTATACTTATCTCCAGTTCTTATCATTATCCTGCCTAAGTAAGACTAGAGCCTTCTGTCGCCATTAATCCAGGTCTACTCTGGGACGTTCGGAATGTCAAGCATGTAACGATCTGCTAGCAGAAAGCGCTTAAGCAGATCTACGAGGCGCGAGTTTGCTTTCCTACCAGTCGAGCCAAAGTTATCGATGCGTGTGTCAACGATAGCGTTGTAGTCACCCAACACTACTAATGTTTCGACGTCACGAGAAATTTGTCTAGGCGTCAATAAAAATCAGTTTGTAATCCTCTAGCACAAGATGCATAGATCCCGATCAACCTCAAGGCCTTACTGCTGTATGTCACATCAAAGACGACTAGCTCAGCTTCTGGGTGTACATAGACTGTACTTGTCCAAAGAGCCAAGCCTTTTCGGATCAGTGCAACTACGTCTCCTCGAACTCCGGTCTGGCCAGGATACGTGATTTTCTCAGCCATTCAGGAAGCTATCCAGCTTGGTATCTGTAGCAACCATCACATGCAGATCACGTGATCTGAGGTCATCGAGGAAACAGGCTTGCTACCACTTCGAGCTCAGACCACGCACATTCAAACATCCAAGGTTAAGTGCAGCCATTAAAAACAATGGGAAAAAGAGTAAGGGTTTTACTTACCCTTAACTGGTGATGTTAGGACTGACCTCACGTCACGTGAGGCAGCGCCTTCTTTCTCCTCCTTCTTCAAATGGCAGGGCAGAACTATAATCTTCCTCATGGTCTTCGGATGCCTCTCCTTCATTTGCCTGTATAGGGTCTCCCCTATCCAGGCACACCTCTCGTCCATACTCCTATGTTGAGGGTATATTTTGGTTGAATGACGGTTCTTGATTACTTCATCTGTGTAAATCGCTTTAGTATTGTATTCTACCAAAATTTTATCGTCTTATCCTTTTCCTGGGGTGATGGGGCGGGGTCTTTTTTGTTATTTGTGAAATGCTGCTTTTGCGTGTGGGGATGTGGGTGCGAAAGGTGCATGACTTCGTTTCCGAACTGTCGTGAAGTACCCCTCAGGCACCTCCATGGTGCTGTCTGGGGGAGTTGTGTTTTTTCTACAACAGATGCCTCAGATTTCAAGGGTGTGGGCAATTTTGTTTTTGTAGGGGCTTGTGTGTGCAGAGGTTGGGCCTTTTCCTTGTTTTGTTTGGGGGCCGGCACCGCAAAAGAGGGGGTGGGACTGTTTGTCCTTGTGGGATCGTGTATGGGCTTGAAGTTGTTTTTTTTTTCGGATGTAGGGCCTGGTGTCTGAACAAGTTTGTCATTTTTTCTCTTTTCTTACCTTCTCTTTTTTTTCTTTCTTCGCAGTCAATGTGGATGTGGCCCTTCCTTCCGCGCTCATAACAGGTGGGTTTATTCCTTCCACCTGTATTTGAAGGGTCACAATCCCACCAACGAGACCCTATCTAGAAGCATTTCTATATCTTCCGGTGCTCCCTGAATTATGGCTGAAATGCTCTGTCACAACCAGTTCTGGGGAGCAGAGCATGTTATGTGCAAAAGCTTTTTTTCTGTCCTGTTAAACGACAGGGCAGCCATCACTTCCCATGGGTCGATATCTGGTGGCACTTCTGTCACCTTGACATGGGATGTGCGCCTCCCCAAATAGGTTGGCAGAAGCACCACCTCCTTTGTTTTCAGAGGGCTCACAGAGTACCCGTGGACCATCTCTTCTGCTGCGAACCTGACTTCAATTGCCTTTCCCCTCGTGATGTATGCAATGTCCTTCCACATAGGGGCCAGGCATTTCTCTATTTTGTCTTATTTTAGATGTCTAAAGCGTTCGTTCTCTGGACAGTCAGATTAAAACATTACTGTTTTCCTTTTTGTCTCTATGGCGTTGGAGGTGGGTGATATCTTAAAACCACCGTCCTCCACCTTCATTCTTCCAGTTTTTCAACTGGAATTTGTATGGTTTCAGTTGCCACTGCGCCAACTGCCGAAAATGTTTTTGTCGTGCTGGCACCTCCACGAACAGCAACACCACTCTCATCGAGAGTGCGTTTTTCTTTAATGATTTCGACCGACATATTTGGTCGAAATGAATTCAATACGCACAAAGATTTCGCTGCCAATTAAAGTGGAAGCCTATAATGAATGTTCCTCTAGGAAATTTCCGCTAGGTGTGGGGCACAAATACTAAGTCTAAAACGACCTAAAAGCAGTTCGAATTTTCACACAAAATTCAAAATGCAATGCCACAATGGTCACAGGTATATATTAAACAGTTCCTATCTCCCGGTATACCGGGAGAATAGCAAAAGCAAATGCAGCTCAACAAATACAACAACGGTAACCTTCTGAAAAAATGTAACCCAACAATAGCTTACCAGCACAAAAAAACGACCAGGCTTCTTGCCACACAGCTACTCCTTCCCTTATATATATATATATATATATATATATATATATATATATATATATATATATATATATATATATATATATATATATGCATATCATGAAGTATATTTGCCACTTAAATGTGGCTAACACTTAAGAGTGGATGCTACTGTAGCTTGTAGCCCCAGGAAGATACCTCCTCCAGCTGGCTATTGACACACTTTCTGTGCCCTATCAGTATTTGAATTGGGAACCACTTCACATCAAGAACCGGTGACTGTCACACGCTGATGCCGTATCAAAACCCAGAAACTAGGGTCCGTGTGTATCACGTCAGGTTTGAGATGGGAAGGATGGCTACCCTTTAGAAATACAGATAGGAAACAGAAAGTGTGTCAATAGCCAGCTGGAGGAGGTGTCTTCCTGGGCCTACAAGCTACAGTAGCATCCACCCTTAAGGGTTAACCACATTTAAGTGGCAAATATACTTCACGATGTCGTGCAGCTACTGTTTATACCTCGTTCAGAGATTTTATATATATATATATATATATATATATATATATATATATATATATATATATATATATATATATATATATATATATATATATATTTATATATATATATATATATATATATACACACACACACATATATATATATATATATATATATATATATATATATATATATATATATATATATATATATATATATATATATATATGCGAGTAAAAATAAATACAAAAAGAGGGTGGATTTTTTTGTATGATTGTGTATAGAGGAATATATTACTTTGCTTAAAAGAGTTCCAACACTGTCTGTTTTTTATGTTTTATTTATATTCCTGCAGAACTAATGTGCGGTATAGAATATGGAATATACAATATATAATATAATATACAATATATAATATAACATATAATATAAAATAAAATAAAATAAAAATGGATGGCACCATGAAATAAAGTATTGAATGTAGATGAAATATTGAGTGTTCAATATAAAGGATCAAATATATAAATATATAAATATAAATATATATATATAAAGGCGACTCGAGTTTCAGGGCTATTTCCCTTCGTCATGGCCGGTATGACAATCTTTATATAAAATAACTAGTTATTTCTCTATTTAACTACTTCCTACATAGATCATTCTTGTGGGGTTTCTTTTTACGAAGCAGAAAACATAAATGATTTAAGAAGCTACATACACATCTTTCACTTTATATCTCTTTTATCTATAAATTTTTTGCGTACTTCCAGTTCAGCGCTTTCGGTCCCTAAATATTTATGATTGTTTCACATTGTCTCGAGCAGAAACATACGTAAATACACACTCACATATACTTATTCATATACACACCCATCCAGGTCCAATTCAGGCCTCTCATTATTCATATATTCACCTATTTGCAAGCTCATAGTGTGCACAAACACACACATACACACGAATAGAGGTACACACATACGCACATTCGCACGCAAACAAGCACACACACATACGCATACAGATATATATATATATATATATATATATATATATATATATATATATATATATATATATATATATATATATATATATATATATATATATATATATATATATATATATATTATAATACTTGTAACGTTCTCAAATTTGTTTTTCTTTCACACAATATTTAATCAACTCGCTCGTATATTTAGTTGGATTAACACTCTATCCTCTTTACTAACAAAAACTGACGCTATTGACATGTGTCCTTATCAGTATTCAACTAACACAAAGACCAGGAGACAAGATGTCAGCCAACTAAGGAGAAACTGTTCAAACAAATCGGAAGTCATCCATTTTGTTTCTAAATCAAATAATGTTTGCGTAGAGAAAAGATTTGCTTTGTCATTTTAAAAAAAGGAACATGAACTATTTTACTTTTTCGCATTTTCTCATTTTTTTATTTTACTCTTTGTGTACGTATATTTTTTTAAACTTTCACATCAGATTAAATAAACGACGTTCTTTAAGTAATTCTTCATCCAAAGTTCGATTTCTGCTTGAATTATATCCTGTCGTTTACTGTTACAGTTTTTGTGTTTAACTCTTTAAGGAGATGTTTTCAATAAAGAAATTTACACAAAGCAAAGCTGTTTCTCGTTATTCTAGCATAGACAAGGGAGCTCAGATTGAGTGCTAAGTTCCCATGACTCACTTTAAAGTGGCGTCAACTGAAAAGATTAAAGTCGCGACTGATAGATCATTGAATATAATAACTTACAGTATTTGTCCCAGCCCCTTACTTTCTAAGTTCATATGTCCCCCACTTGGTATTTCATCCATTTGAAGCCGAAAAAATATAACAACAATCAGTTGCCGAGATCAACAGCGTCGATTCAACTCACTCAGGCGTTCTGCTTAGGCTACAAACGTTCATGATTAATCAGTTGAGAGACAGTATTGCCAGAGCAGCCATTATGTAACTTTTTTCCGGTTCTTATCCTGTCCACATTAATTTTAGCTCTCAGCCGTTAGAGGTTGATAAAATAAAGTACTAGTAAACTAGAGATATGAATGAAATCAAATAACACGTTTAATCAAAAATTGCTTGATTTGTGACTAAAATATTATTATTATCATCCTCCTCCTCCTCATCATCATCATCATCATCATTATTACCTTCTTAAAATTTTGTTTCCATTTCTTGCTGAGTGTCTTCCCAATACCTAGGACAGAGAAACTCACTGTACGAGGGTGTACCCAAAAGTAACCGGAAACGTTCACTATGCATCAAACCCTTTGTAGTTCAGGTTTCCGCAGCTAGAAACGACTTGATGTGACCCTCAGGCATCAGGCTGCCAATCGGCGTCGTCGTGTGTAGTTCTACAGCCATGTAGTGCGTTTTGGCTTTGCAGTGCTTCTCCCCTAATCGTCGAATTTTGCGATGACTGAAATAAAGAAACAGCGTGCTGCAGTGAAATCCTGATTTCTACTGGGGAAAACGGCAGACGAAGCTTCAGGCTTCAAACAGGTTACAAGGACGCTGCCGTAACCAAAACACCTTATGAATGGTAACTCGTGGCTTGAAGACCAACATCGTTCGGGACGACCGTCGACCTCCCGAACGAATGTAAAAATCACGGAAACTGCTGGACTGATCCATGAGGACCGTCGCCGCACAACTGACGTTAGTATGGCTGGTGTGTGCTGGAGCTCCTGCCAATGAATTTTGAGCGAGGAATTGCAAATAATAAGAGTTGTAGCAAAATGTGTGCCTCACTTGCTCACGGAAAATCAAAAGCAGTCATAACTGAACTGAAAAAAACAATTGGAAGTTGATCCAGACATGTTTTCGCAGGTCATCACCGGTGACGAAAGAAGGTGCTACAGAATTTTCAGATGTGGAAGAGCTGAAGAAACAAACGATGGAGGGGTTAAAAGGCGTCACTTCGCAAGAGTTCCAGCACTGCTTCGAATAGTAGAAAATGCGCCTGGACCAATATATTGTTTCAAATGGGGAAGAATTTGAAGGTTATAAAAGTATAAACATGTAAAACTACGCGAATAGAATAAGATTGCAAAATTCCGGACACGCTTCTATATCCTCGTATACATTGATAGACCATTAAAATAAACACATCAGATTGTTTATTTACAAAGTCATGTGATAGAAATAATGGAAGAAAGGCAAAGAAAAGAAGGAAAGAAAAATACAAAAACGAAGAAAATAATGAGGAGAAGGACAGAAAATTCACAGCGACAATGCTCTTCTCATTACATGTCATGTGACAGTTAAGACACTATTTTGCACTAACTGCATGGATGGTAAACCAGGGATCATCCTGAAATAATTTTCAGTCCTGTTTTCGATCAGCCCAAGTGCTCCTACAATCATTGGCATTGTAACCTTCTTGAGATGCGACATGCTTTCGATTTCAATCAGCTGATCTTTCTATTTTTTTGAGCTTATCAAATTCTTTTGCCGAGATATTATGATCACAAGGTATGCTCATGCCAATCAATAGAGAGATTTTATTGTTTTGATCTTTCAAAAAATCATCTGGTTTACCAGATTTGATGGTCCGGTATGTACATACTAGAAAGTCCGAAAGAACTGTTATATTTACTCTCTTTGTTACAGCCTCAGGATGGTGTCTGTACCGTTTGTCAGCTGTTTTTATTTCATAATGCTGACATATTATAAAGTGTAGATTTTAACCAATTCTGTCATCTCTAGATTTATACTCTACAGGTCCTAAGACCTTACAACCAGAGATTAGTTGGTCCGCTGTTTCAATTTCATTGTTGAAGTATCGAAACTTTTGGCCTACTCCATTTTCATCACGTTGGCTTGATAGTTCCGGGTCAATAAGCTCTGATCTTGAGCAGCTAAGATAAAACATTCGCCTATGCCTTTAGCCCTGAGCTCCGTAGCCACTGATAAGTATGCATCAACTTGCTTGCTACGGGCCACATATTTGCCATGCAGAGGTTTGTGTTCCCACCTATCAGCCAGTTGTTCAAACGCATTTTTGCTTTGCTATTTCTTTGACCCCTTTTGCAACATCTGTTGCCGCACTCCTGTCATGTTGTTCAATCTGGATTTCATACATGAATTAAGGTAAGGAAATTGTTTGCCCTCCATCATAACAGAATGAAGGTTCTTACGTTGCTCGTGCTTTTTAATGAGTTTTAGCATCTAGTCCTTAGATGTTTCAAGATAATTGTGGTGGTTTTGTAATAGATTTCAAACTGCATTAAGCCTAGATCTACTTGGATTCTGGGAAGGTAAAGGCGATCAGCGGATGCCTTTGGGTGGTGCATCTTATTGCAAGTCAGCAGCGTACGGATTTTCCTGTCAATCTTCGTTATTTCTCTCATATTTACATTGCAACTGTAAATAACAACAGGAAATATTAACGAGTTTCTAATTAACACCTTGTTATAAGCATTTAACGCGAATTTTAGGATTAGTCGAACTCTCTTGTAACATTCCTACTTCATTTTCATATGCATGTATGCGCATTTATATATATGTATCTATTTATAAACGTGTGTATATGTGCGTGTGCGTGTGTATGTGTGTGTGTGTGTGGGTGTGTGTACAGATATATTCATTAAGCTGGGCAGTACCTTTCTAGTATCTCTAAGCGAAATATGTAGGGAATGGAACATATGCGTTCTTGTGTGTATGTATGCATATGTATATGTTTGTGTGCCCGCGTGCACGTGCGTGTATGTGTGTGCGTGTACTGTATTCAGAAATTATGCGAGATCTAACACAATATTCACTGCGATACAGCAGGATTCGCCACTTCAGACGGTATTAAAGAAACAGTACCTGAGTGACCAATGGATTGTTACTCAATATTCATCACAATAACGAATTTGATAGACATGTATTAAATAATAAATTACGAACCAAAGTGTGCGGTTATATGGTTCAGTCGATACGCTGAACTACCTGGCAGACACTATATACTTGCTGATGCGCACAACTCTTGTTAGTAAAACTGTAATATTTAATCAGTTCTTTCATTTCGCATACAACTTAATAACAGGGTGTATTACTTTAAATTTTGTCTATTGTCATTTTCTTATTTCAGTCATTGGACTGCACCTTCAAGGGTTTTACCCCAACGAATCGAACACTGTACTTGGCTTGTATTAAGCCTGATATTTATTTTATTGGCGTCCTATACCGAGCCCTCAAATTGTCGAGGACGTAAACAACTCAAAACTATCTGTAAAGCAATGGTGGGACACACACACACGCGCGCACACACGCATACACACCCAAACACGCACACGCACACACACATATTGAATATGTACACGAGTGAGTGAACGGACGAAGGGAAAGGGTACTTTTAGTTACTTAATGTAACATGAAAGTGACGGAATTCTGTTAGAGGTCTACAGAATTTAGTCGCAGGGAACCGAATAAAACTGCTTTAAATTATATATATATATATATATATATATATATATATATATATATATATACGGTGGGCTTCATTCATTTTCCGTCTTTCAAATTCATAACAAGGTTTTGGTTAACCCGAGTCTAGAGTGGGGGACACTGGCAGTTGTTACCACGCAATAGGACTGAAGCTGGTAATGTGAGGTTTTGGAGCAAACTTCTTACCACGCGGCTACGTCTTGGTGACCTGCGCCTACTTAAATTTACCAATATATCAAGAGCTACGCACTCTCAATCAACACATTCACACACACACACACACACACACACACACACACACACACACACACACACATTCACACACATATAATGTCGGTCACCTCTACCCGTTAAACGATACTATGTGAAATACCTGTTTGCGATAATCCCCTATGTGCTATTTGTGATTATATGTTTGAAAGTAACGTTCATGCTAATATTGATATTAACAATGGGAATAAAATTTGTAATAGCACTCCGTTGTAAAGTGTTGTTTCATGTTCATGAAAACAATTTCGTGGAATATATGAGATGCTTTCATAGAAGAATGTGATATCCAATAATGATGGACGCGGAAACAGGTGCAACAAACGCAGGAAAAGAAAATTGAAGCAAAATGAGCAAATTTTATAATATAATGAAAGCATTATGAGTATGATAACTATTATAACGAAAATATATGACATGTAATGTGTTAATTTCAATAGCAGTGGAAAATTCTCCACAAAAAAACGGAAGAATTTGAAACGTTATCGACAGAGAGGTTTAAAGAATTATAGAAATAAAGATAAAAATTGAATGAGTGAGAGTGAGTGAAACTGAGTGTAAGTTTGTGACAGATGGAAATGGAATTAACATTACAACTAAAAATTATTAAATGGCAAATATAGAGTAGAATCAAAATATTTTAACGTGATGACGATAAAGCGGAAATGAAGTAGTTTTATACATTCCCCGGAGGTTATGTTATTTTAACAACCGCATATTTTAGATATTGTGGTTTTAAATGAATTAGTTCTGAGGAATTTGTTGCGTTTAAGCACTACATTCAGTTTGTCATGAAATCTAATACAATATCAGCGATGATATAGGTTATATCACAATAGAAATGCATAGAGACTTATAACATGGTGGTTTATCGAAATTTCCAATGACTATATTTACGGCTTGGAATTGATGCTGAGTGAAACAATGAAAGTACAATCATTTCTACTTGAAGCACAGGGCCTGGAATTTTGGGGAAGGGATTAAGTCGATTATATCGACCCCAGTACGTAACTGGTACTTATTTAATCGACCCCGAAAGGATAAACGGTGAAGTCGAACTCGGCGCAATTTGAACTCAGAATGTAGCGACGGGCGAAATATGTAGAATATACAGAAGAAAGAGGAAAATGAATATAGAGGCATTTATCGAAATATAAATATGTGTTGTTTAGTTCTTGTGTAAGGAAACGTATGCATGTGGCTGTGCGGTTGGAAGCTTGATTCGCAACCACATTGTTCCGTGTTCAGTCCCATCGTGTGGCACCTTGGGCGTTTTCTGCTATCCCCTCGGACTGACCAAAGCCTTGTGAGTGGATTTGGTAGGCGGAAACTGAAAGAATCCCGTCGTATATATATATATATATATATATATATATATATATATATATATATATATATATATATATATGTGTGTGTGTGTGTGTGTGTGTGTGTGTGTGTGAGTTTGTGTATTTATCTGAGTGTGCCTTTGTGTCTGAGTTTGCCCTGACCCCAGTATCGCTTGACAACCGATACCGATGTTTTTATGTCCCCCAAACTTTGCGGTTCGGCAAAGAGGCCGATAGTATAAATAGTAGCCTTACAAAGAATAATTCCTGGGGTCGGTTTCGTCGACTACAGGCGATGCTCCAGCATGGCTGCAGTCAGATATCTGAAACGTATAAAAGAATAAAAGAATATATATATACGTGTGTGTGTATGCGTGTTTGTATGTGAATATGTGTGTGTATGTGAGAGAGATAGAGTTTGTGTGTGTGTGCGTGTATCTAACAAAGATATATGTATGAATGTGTTTCAGAAATAAGTACTAAATAGCACAGTAAAAATTAATATATTTTAATTTGGTCGCTGAGAGGATATTCAAGCAAGTTATGACGAAGCCGAAGATCTTGCGTGCCTACAGTTGGAACACAAAGTAACAAGACACTAACTCAGCCAAAGTGATACATATATGTGTGTGTGTGTTTGTATATATGTGTGAGTGTGTGCTTGTGCGTGTGTGTGGGAACACAGTAACACTCACAGATTTTTGTATACGTATATACATGCATGTAAATCGGAAACACTAAATTTTAAATACCGTTTTTGTCTGTCTTACCTTCCTAGTCTGATATTTATCAATGCAAACGAGTAGTATGTCCTTTTGTAACGGACATAGGACCGTATCAACGTGAGAAAAATTACCGATCACTGCCGTCCTTAACAATGCACACAAGCATGTCTAGGGTAGTTTCTGAGCAATTCAATAATATTGAAAATACTAATGAAAAATGGTAATCAAAATAAAATGATGGCGATGGTGCTGCTGCTGCTTCTGATGATGATGATGATGATAAATCTTACTCTTGTATTAAATTGAAATGACAGAAACTACAGTCGTAACAAGCTGAAGAAGAATGTGATGATAGAACAAAATGATATCAAAAATTTTTAAAAGAATAAGAAATCTAAAGGAAATTTTGAAAATTTGTAATTTACATAAATTTACACCATTCTGCTGCTTGTTGCAGGGACTAGTAAGAGCTAAAGAGACATTGGCAGATGTATATTCACTCGGATATAAAAAAAAAGCATACATACATACATAATATTCGTTCACGCATATATTAAGTCTCTCTCTCTCTTTCACTCAATATATATATATACACACCATATGTGTATATGTATATATATATATATATATATATATATATATATATATATATATATATACATATATATATATATATATATATATATATAATACAAATAATAAATGAGTATATGCATAGATACGTACATGTATGTACATACCTACATCTATGTGTATATATAGATGCATATCTGGGTACAGGACGTTGCAAAATGCGTGGAAAAAATGATAAACAGAGTACAGTATGTATGTACATATGTATATGAAAAACAAAACTCCTAGATTCTCTTTTACGTGGAAATACACTTGTTTACACCATACACACATATACGTACATAAATACGTGCATACACACATACATGCACACACACAGTCACACTCACGCACACACACATATAAAGTTCAAATTTACAGAAAACAAAAGACGAAGATACTTCAGGGAACAAAGAACAGGTGTAATAGTTTGAGAAGAAAAGCATCTAGAGAGAACAAAAAAAGAAAAAGAAAGAAAACGGAGAGAGAAAAATATGTGTATTGATTAACGGTTCAAGATAATGAGATGACCAGAAGAAAGAGGCTGAGTGAAAGGGAAATAATGACGGTGACCCGGCTAAAATAGGGTGTGTATACACGAATGGGGTGAGTGGGTTTGAGCGTGTTTGAATGTATGCGTGGGCGAATTTGTGTGTGTGTGTGTGAGAGATAGATAGACAGATAGATAGACAGATAGATAGATAGATATAAAGATAGATAGATAGATAGATAGATAGATAGATAGATAGATGGGTAGATAGATGCACACAGGAAGTAATCTTTTCTTGACCATGGCCCCCAAACAGCTGAGTAACAAACATCATTCATAGAAGACCTGTATATTAAAGACTCGGTATGCGTAAAGAAGGTTACGCATAGGTAAATTTCGCGAAGAGGTGAGGTTGACATTAATATCGACATTATTATGATTTTCAGAAGAGAACAAGAAATTGGTATGGTTCTATTCCTGGATGATTCTGATGGTCAATCAGAAATATGGATCCTTGTAATTCTTCATCTTTTCCAGGCGTCTTGCCTAGGGGTTTTACCTTCCCGTTTTATAGAACTGATATGAGTCTTGAATGAATTCGAAGATCTGCGATACCTGGTCCTAGTCCCTTGAGGAGTGATGACGTATTCGCTACTAATTCTACATGTTATCTTCAGTTCATTTTTGCTATGATCTTCCATTAGAAAGACTGTTTTCGTAATTATCTCAAGAAACCAAAGAGTTATCCTTGCTTGCCTTGTATCACTGGAAAACCTTCTTGGGGTTATTATTCGTTATAGAATGATGAATGGTTTATTTATGACGGTATGACTGATATCTATACAATTTTCCTTTTCAAACCGATGACATGGAGGAATTGGTAACCTTAATACATAAATAAAGTATGTATATCGTTGCTATTATATTAAACTGTCGTATGTCCAAATTTGGCCTAATGCGTTTTTTTTCTTCAATATTTATGTTTGCTTGCAATAGCCAGTTCTTATGGTCAAAGTATCGTAACTCCAGCTGCTTCAGATCCCAAGATATCGGAAATTGGCAAAATGCTGTACAACGGTTTTACTATGGAATGGTGAAACTACTTTTTTCGTTTTGTGAAAAAGACACGCTTTGGACTTACGACACTTTTGCATAATAGCGTGTGTATGTATATATATATATATATATATATATATATATATATATATATATATATATATATAAGCAACCATCACTCAAATTGTGATCCGAAAATGTTTATAATATTCACATTCTACAAACTACACAACTCAAGCGAAATTGAGAGAAGAGTTAGAGAAAAGAATTTTATTGATAAATTCAAACGCGTTCTAAAATGGACAGTTATAATAACGATGATAATTATAATGATGATTGTGATAATAATAATAGGTACAACTACTATTACTACTGCTTACCAGTACCACCACTCGGAGTAGCAATAATGAAAGTGACGAGATAATTTTTAGTAGTGTTGATGAAATAAACATTGACTCGATTGATATGTAAACATTTCTGGAATGAAAATAGAATTCAATGTAAGTAGGATTGTTATTTACAACATTCCAAAATACAACCAAACAATTACTCCTTTAGTTGCAGTCAAAGTAAAGAATCCTTGACGTGCCCACCAAATCGTGACGTCGAAGCTATATACCGTTTGGTCTAAATACAGTTAGAACTTACTTGGCACGTTCAGCAAAAGGTAAAATTTAAACTACATGCTGACTGGTTAAAGTACATTTCATAAGATTTAATTTGCTGAAGTCCATTTGAATGTACTTAAAGGTTAAAACCGATTATTTGAATACAGTTGTCACGTGTGGGAGACGACTGTCACTACGTAAAGCTGATGACTGCTTAACGTATTTAAGTAGTAATTTTTTTTCAATATTGTAAATATAATAAAACGTGAAAACCAGACGAAGTTGAAATTTCATTTATTAATATATATATATATATATATATATATATATATATATATATATATATATATATATATATATATATATATATATATATATATATATATATATACATACATACATACATATATATATATATATATATGTATATATATATATATATATATATATATATATATATATATATATATATATATATATATATATATATATATATATAAATACATCCACATGTCTACAGTTTTATTTCATTTTGCGTATAAAGTATTCAGTTGGAAGTAGATCAAAATTTACAGAAATATTTAGAATCGTACTCCAGACTTAACGTAATGAATTATAAATATAATTAAATTCAAATCGTCACCACGGGAAATAGGTCTTGTCCTCTGTATAACTAACATGAGTATGCAATAGATCGAAACGGACATGATATATTATTGAAAATATCAAACACAGATATATGTTGAGTGCTTTAATCATAATCATATCAAATTTCAATTATTAAAGTGCACCGATAAAATTTTCACAATACAACGTTTCAAGATGTCTAACAACATTGGCAGTTCGGCATGTATGAATGTATGTATGTATGTATGTATGTATGTATATATCTATCTATCTATCTATCTATCTATCTATATTCATAAACGTGTGTGCTTGAATGTTTGTATATATGTATGTAAAATTTGAATGCACCAATGGGTTATTATCTCTACAAGTGAGAGATCATATTGATAGTACAAAGGTTCGTGTGCTGATGTATATATATATATATATATATATATATATATATATATATATATATATATATATATATATATATATATATATATATATATATATATATTATGCTATTGAGTAACTCTAATCTAACCCAGAATATCTTATCAGTCGTGGTCGCGAGATGACTGTTGGCTCCATTTCTAAATATTAATATAATTGGCATCGGAGTTGTTTTGGAAAATTTCACTAAATTCCAGAAAAATCTTTAACGGGCTAGGTGGTGATCGAATATAATCCTAATCTTATGTATACGCTATGATCCAATGGGAGAAAATGGGAGATGATCGAGGAAAAGCGTTGAATGTTGATGACTTTAAAAGTCATATGCTTTTCTTTCGTCAGAATCTCGCACGGTGTCAAACTATGTTAAGTTGTTATCTGTAATTACGAATAATACCCTAGGGTAACGTGCACACACGAAGGAATGTGTCGTTGTAGCTTGCAAATACTTAAGAGACAGGCACCCCTTTTCTCTGGTTTTATTCGGGCTCATCTGGAATACTGACGACAATTTGACCTTCTGATCAGAAAAAAGACAAATATATCAACTTAACTGACGAATATTAGATGATAGTTACAAAGACAATTAATTGCATGAAACACATTGATTATGGGGGCTAACACCAAATACTCTTAACTGTCGTGAACGCTATCTACGAGTATTCAATGAAAAAAATATATCATCAAAACTGTCTTAAGAAACGGGCATCAGTATTACAAATTGTGCAACATTAAAATCCTTAAACAAATTGAACTCAGATGATCGAACAGATTTTAAACTCCGCTCTACATCATATACCTCAGCTGATTATGCTATACTCATTATTATTCTGAAGGTAATCAAAACAAAAAAGAAGCAACGTGGTCTGTATAGGGAAAAATACTATTATTCTACAAAATGAATCGACTAACCTACAACAAACATATGTATTTCGTTTAACTCCTCACTTCTTGTGTAGATTATGCTCTCCTAAACTATGGCGTAAAACAATGCGCTAAGAAATATAGTTATGCTAGATATTGTTATGCTAAGCGTAGGAGTGGCGTAAGTAGCTTTCTTACCAACCACATGGTTCCGAGTTCAGTCCCACTGCGTGGCACCTTGGGCAAGTGTCTTCTACTATAGCCTCGGGCCGACAAAAGCCTTGCGAGTGGATTTGGTAGACACAAACTGAAAGAAGCCCGTCGTATATATGTATGTATGTGTGTGTGTGTGTGTTTGTGTGTCTGTGTTCCCCCCCCCCTAAAATCGCTTGACAACCGATGCTGGTGTGTTTACGTCCCCGTAACATAGCGGTTCGGCCAAAGAGACCTATAAAATAAGTACTAGGCTTACAAAGAATAAGTCCTGGGGTCGATTTGCTCGACTAAAGGCGGTGTTCCAGCATGGCCACAGTCAAATGACTGAAACAAGTAATAGAGTAAAAGAGTACCCCCTGCAACACTAATGAGTGAAAGCTAAGTCTCTCTACTTTTATTTATATCTAGAAAAATTCATTTTTAAAAGTGAAACCCAACATAAATAAAGTTATATATAATAGCGTATATGATATGCTGTTCAAAATCCTTGGATGGAAAATCAGAACTGACTCGTGAGATTCGTATCCACGTATTATATAACATGAAAGGTGTTCTGTTATACAAAAGCAAGTTTTCGAATAAATTGGATCAGTTAGTTTTACATGCTTTCATCTTACCTGCGAAAATTTCGAAATGATTAGGTCCGTACACAAGTGATGTGCAGTAAATTAATGTTAGGGATGAGAGACGATGCAGAAAAAAACTATAAATGATAGCTTGTAGAATTTAAGCTGAGAAATCCTCGAATGGAACACTATCGAGGCTATATGTAAATGTGTATATTCCTACATGCATACATTTATACATGTGGAAGCGCAATGGCCCATTGGTTAGGGCAGCGGATTCGCGGCCATAGGACCGCGGCTTTGATTCCCAGACCGGGCTTGCGAATGTTTATTGAGCGAAAACACCTAAAGCGCCACGAGGCTCCGGCAGGGGATGTTGGCGAACCCTGCTGTACTATTTCACCACAACTTTCTCTCACTCTTACTTCCTGTTTCTGTTGTGCCTGTAATTCAAAGGGTCAGCGTTGTCACACTGTGTCACGCTGAATATCCCCGAGAACTACGTTAAGGCTACACTTGTCTGTGTAATGCTCATCCACTTGCACGTTAATTTCACGAGCAGGCTGTTCCGTTGATCGGATCAACTGGAAACCTCGACGTCGTAAGCGACGGAGTGCCAACAACAACATCATTTATAAATATACATCTATATACAAGTGTATGGGTGTAAGTATATGTAGAAACACATGTATATATGCACACGTAAAGGTATAAATAAATATACATTAATAAACATATATGCATGTACGTAAGCATCTAACATGTTATTTACAGATCTGCACTTAGATCAACGCTATTAAATAAAGTACATGACAATTACTCGCAATTATTTCAGTAATAAAAACAGGACATTCTACTTAAGTTAATATAAATCAGCATAATGCCCTTGTAGATATGACGGAGTCCTTTCATTATATTACATTTATAAAGGCTTTATGAGCGTATTCATATGCATATATATATATATATATATGCATACATGTATATATATATATATGTATATATATATATATATATATATATATATATATATATATATATATATATATATATATATATATATATATATATATATATATATATATATATATATGCATATATATATATATATATATATATATATATATATATATATATAAGCAATGTTAATTCTCTAAATGAAGTATTAACAGTAACTGCACGATAAAGTGTAGTATATTGCCACTTAAGTGTGGCTGACCCCTAGGGGTGGATGTTACTGTTGCTTTTAGCCCCAGGAGGACATCTCCTCCAGCTGGCTTATCGACACACGACTGTGTCCTGTTTGCCAAGGGAGTTATCCCTCTCACCACGGCCAGCAGCACGAACGTATCCGGATTTCAGGGTTATTTCCCTTCGTCGGCGTTCGACAGCCGATGACCTTGGTGAGAGAGAAAAACCTGGCAAATCATATATCTTCTTTTCCAGTGGCATTCTTCACTGATATTGAAAAGGTGAAAACCAGCAATGTTAATTCTCTAAATGAAGTATTAACAGTAACTGCACGATAAAGTGTAGTATATTGCCACTTAAGTGTGGCTGACCCCTAGGGGTGGATGTTACTGTTGCTTTTAGCCCCAGGAGGACATCTCCTCCAGCTGGCTTATCGACACACGACTGTGTCCTGTTTGCCAAGGGAGTTATCCCTCTCACCACGGCCAGCAGCACGAACGTATCCGGATTTCAGGGTTATTTCCCTTCGTCGGCGTTCGACAGCCGATGACCTTGGTGAGAGAGAAAAGCCAGCTGGAGGAGATGTCCTCCTGGGGCTAAAAGCAACAGTAACATCCACCCCTAGGGGTCAGCCACACTTAAGTGGCAATATACTACACTTTATCGTGCAGTTACTGTTAATACTTCATTTAGAGAATTAACATTGCTGGTTTTCACCTTTTCAATATCAGTGAAGAATGCCACTGGAAAAGAAGATATATGATTTGCCAGGTTTTTCTCTCTCACCAAGGTCATCGGCTGTCGAACGCCGACGAAGGGAAATAACCCTGAAATCCGGATACGTTCGTGCTGCTGGCCGTGGTGAGAGGGATAACTCCCTTGGCAAACAGGACACAGTCGTGTGTCGATAAGCCAGCTGGAGGAGATGTCCTCCTGGGGCTAAAAGCAACAGTAACATCCACCCCTAGGGGTCAGCCACACTTAAGTGGCAATATACTACACTTTATCGTGCAGTTACTGTTAATACTTCATTTAGAGAATTAACATTGCTGGTTTTCACCTTTTCAATATCAGTGAAGAATGCCACTGGAAAAGAAGATATATGATTTGCCAGGTTTTTCTCTCTCACCAAGGTCATCGGCTGTCGAACGCCGACGAAGGGAAATAACCCTGAAATCCGGATACGTTCGTGCTGCTGGCCGTGGTGAGAGGGATAACTCCCTTGGCAAACAGGACACAGTCGTGTGTCGATAAGCCAGCTGGAGGAGATGTCCTCCTGGGGCTAAAAGCAACAGTAACATCCACCCCTAGGGGTCAGCCACACTTAAGTGGCAATATACTACACTTTAATATATATATATATATATATATATATATATACATATGTATGTATATATATATATATATATATATATATATATATATATATATATATATATATATGCCCTTGTAGATATGACAGAGTCCTTTTATTATATTACATTTATAAAGGCTTTATGAGTGTATTTGTATGCATATATATATATATATATATATATATATGCATACATGTATATATATATGTATATATATACATGTATGTATATATATATATATATATATATATATATATATATATATATATATATATATATATATGTATGTATATATATATATATATATATATATATATATATATTTATATATATAGATAGATAGATATATATATATATATATATATAGATATATATATATATATATATATATATATATAGAGAGAGAGAGAGAGAGAGAGAGATATATATATGTATATATATATACATATATATATATATATAGATATATATAAATCCACTCACAAGGGACTGGTCGGACCAAGGTTAAAATGGAAAACACTTGCTCAAGCTACCACACAGTCGACCTGAACTGGGAACAGTGTGGTTGAGAAGAAAAGCTTTTTCCCACACAGCCACACCTGCGCCTATGCATATCTGTGTGTGTGAGTGTGGATGTATATATGTATGTGCGTGCGTTTGTGTGTGTGTGTGTGAGTGCGTATGTGTATATTCGTTTGTGTTTGCGAGTGCGTGTAAATGTTTTGGAATAAATATCTACACAGCACAGACAAACACACAGGAGAGATACTTATTCCCAATGCAAACGGGAAAACTGCGAAAATCTGGTGGAAATACATCAAATCGCACAGACGATATCTAATATTCAATAGGAAAAGGAATTAGTTTTCCTCCAACGTTTATTCCTATTCATTATTCCGAGCTCTTTTCTTCTCTCTCAAAACACAAACACACATACACACACGAAAGCACGCACGCACACACACACTTATGCACATACACACACACACACACACACACACACACAAACATGCACATGCACAGAATCACACACACACACACACACACAAACTGAAGACCTTTGAATCAAATTCATGGCGTATAACGATAGAACTCGATATGCAATTGTATCATTTGTGTTATGGTATATATTTGAGTTTTATAATTATAGATCTCCCGCACTTTCTACTGCAGAGCCACAGATAATTGTCTAATTATCAATCGTGAAACTTCGAACTATAGAAATAACTGGTGCTTTATATTTTTAAAAATTATCTTGTCCGCTTACATCCAACACTCTATATATGGGTACGTATTTTTCGTGGTTTGAAGATCTGATATTTTTTTCAGCAGGCAAGGAAACTACTTGGCGGTGTGCCTCTTAGTGCATAATTACTTGTGGTTATACACATTTACATGTATGGAAACAAGTTGCAGTCTACGTCCAATTTCTACGCATGATGGCCACTGGTATAAATTATTATTTTTAATAAATTTAAACCTTTATTATTCTTTTACTGTTTTATTTGTTTAAGTCATTTGACTGCGGTCATGCTGGATCACCGCCTTTAGACGAGTAATTATTCTATCTGTTATTTTGCCGAATCGCTAAGTTACGAGGATGTAAACACAATAGCATCGGATTTGAAGCGATGGTGTGTAGTACAAACACCTCCCCAGCACACACACACACACACATACACACACACACACACACACACATATGTATATATATATATATATATATATATATATATATATATATATATATATATATGCTACGGACTTTTTTCAATTTCTGTCTACCAAATTCACTCACAGGGCTTTGGTCTGCCCGAGTCTATAGTAAAAAGCACTTGCCGAAGGTACCACGCAGTTGGACTGAACCCGGAACCGTGTGGCTGGTAAGCAAGCTACTTATCACACAGCCAGTTCTTGAGTCAGATAATTCACTGCTGAACTTTTATTCACTGCTGATAGATTCTGGCTTGGCGCGTTGTTTGAAAGACATTTGAATCCGTTGGGATATGGTAGGCATTTGTTACTACTGAAGATCCACAGATAATTGCTTAATTATTAATGGTGAAACTTCGAACTTTAGAAATAACTGCTCTTTTATTTTTTCCAAATTTTCTGGCCCGCTATATATAAGAAATTATTTTTCCTGGTTACAGTCTACGGACAATTTTTACACATGCTGGCCACCGGTATAAATTATTATCTTTAATGATTTTAACCCTTATTATAATTTTTACCCGAATTATGTTTATATTTACACACTTTAGTTCTTGAGTCAGATAATTCACTACTGAATTTTCATTCGCTGCTGATTTCTTCTGTTGTTTGAAGACATTTGAATCGAATCCATGATGTATGACGATAGAACTTGATATGTACGTGTGTACTTAGGGAAATGGCATGTATCTGAGTTTAAAAATTACACATGTCTGGTAATTTCTACTGAAGATCTACGGATAATTGTTTAATTATTAATGGTGAAACTTCGAAATATAGAAATAACTGATTTGTTATTTTTTTTCAAATTGTTTTGTCCGGTTATATGCAACGTGTTATATATGAGAACGTATTTTTCATGGTCTGAAGATATGACATTTTCTCTCAGTAGCCAAGGAAACCACTTTGTGATTCTCCTCTTAATGTGGATATACGAACTCATATATATATATATATATGTATATTTATATATATATATATATATATATATATATATATATATATATATATATATATATATATATATATATATATATATATATATATATATATATATATATATAGATAGATAGATAGATAGGTAGATAGATAGATAGATAGATAGATAGATAGATAGATAGATAGATAGATAGATAGATAGACGAAGAATCGGTATACATACACATATCCAAATGAATAAGCATTTCCATCATATGCCTCTACATTCCCCGTTCACTATCATTTACTGTAAACAAGGCAATAAAACAAAAACGTAAGCCATTTTGCAACCCGGATCTGTCAGCTGTCAGATCGTTAACTCTGATGGGGACAAATTTAATAAATTTCAACCATTGTTGAATACATAGTTAGAAGTTTCGATTTATTTGAGAAGTATCGACTTCACTGTAGAATATTTTAATAAATCTTTAACATATAGAGGGGCAAACCCTCCCTCACACACATACACACATAAACACACACATTCACGCGCACACAGTCTCTCTCTCTCTCTCACACACACACACACACACAAAGATATATACGCACACACACAAATGTCTGTATGTGTGTGTATGTATGCGATTGTATGCAGGCGTGTATGTTTTTATGCATGCATGTTTGATTTGTGCGTTTGTATGTACTCTAATACGTAGTGTATGCAAGCAACATTATATATATATATATATATATATATATATATATATATATATATATATATATATATATATATATATATATATATATATATATATACATATATATATATTGTTGTTGCTGGAGGCAAGACGAAATTCGTTTTGTTTACTGCCCTCACACGTCTTTGCCAGTATATACACAGTGAAGTTTTACTATAGCGTCGTAAATTTATGGACTGCTATTTCCAGTAAACATTGGTACCCTGTTGTAGCACCTTTCTCTCTCTCTATCTCTCTCTCTCTCTCTCTCTCTTTCTCGTTCTTTCTTTCTCTCTCTCTCTCTCACTCACTCTCTCTCTTCTACAATATAAATTGGACATGGGTGATTGTTGTATTCTTTCTTGTCTTGAGGTTCACAGCCAAACAGCAGGGTAGATTCGCGTGAAAATGGCACACATATGGAGACGGGTGCATAGACTGAAATGCGGATTGCATTTTTTTGTCCTAGCCCCCATAGTTACCCTTTACAAACTTTTTGTAATGGAATTCCCGTTTGTTCTAGCATTAAAACAACCAGTTGCTCACACAGCCAGCATATACCATTTCGATAGCAGCAAAGAGAGAACAGGATGACAGTTAGCCAAAGCCAGTCATACATACATACATACATAACCTTTCTCTCCTTTTCTTTCTCAGTCACTCACATTCACTCACATGGATGGATGGATAGATGGATTGTGGGTGTGTCTTTTTGTCTGTGTTTGTTCCTCGCCACCGCTTGATAACTAATGCTGATTTGTTTCCATCCCCGTAACTTACCTGTTCGTCTATAAGACTGTTTAAAAGAATAAGTCCTGGGATTGATTTTTTTCGACGAAAAGTCATTAAGGAGGCGCCTCAGTATGAACGCACTCAAATGACTGAAACATGTAAAAGATAAAATATATAAACACGTATATTTATCTGTCTATCTATCTATCTATTTATCTATCTATCTATATATATATATATATATACATATATATATATATATATATATATATATATATATATATATATATATATATATATATATATATATATATATATAAATCAAATTTAGTTAGTTTATTCAGGAATGTAGTTAGGAAACATTTTCCAATTAACTCGCTCTACTATAAGGTTATTAACGAGCATAAGGTAAGGTTCGGATTTTCAAACACCAAGAATTTGACCCAAATTATCGCCGCTCATAACTTCAAACTTTTATCCTCAAACTCTAGTCATAGTTCTGTTGACATAAACACAGAGGGTAATAATAATAATAATACAGGCAATGGTCGAGATGTTAGTCAAGACCAAAAGGATATGGATAATACCACTAACTTTGGTAATAAACTAATAGAAATATCTGAAGATAACCCTAATAGAATAAGATTCCTTAGTGCAAATGCTAAAACTAAAAACATTGTCTATAGGTGTAATGTTATAACGGATAAGAAGATTTGGAGTTACATCGGGGCTTCGTCACTTGAGGTCTCGAAACGAATTTCTAATCATTACTCTTCCTTTAGGGATAGGAGTAAGCAATATAGTACGGCGCTTAGTAATTTAGTTTGGAAATTGAAAGATGAGAAAAAGGATTACTCCCTTGAATGGTTGTTAGTAGGCAAATCGATGCCGTACGACAAGGGTAAAAGTACTTGTTCGTTATGTAACTTGGAATTATTTTCCATACTTTTTTCCAAGGGTCACCTAGTTAATAAAATAACGTTTAAAGCTTACAGATGTCTACATATGTATAGACATACGTATGCATTTTATAAATAGGAATTACCGGAATGTGTATAGGCACAAGTTCGAAATTAAGGAAGAGGTATATTCATCTCTATATATCTTACTGGAATTAGGTCTGTGGCGCAAATATATGAGTGTATATGTATATGGGTGTAGGTATACATGTGGAGACACGTGAGAGTGTATGTGTGTATATATGTATATATGTGTGTATGGAGACGTATGTGTATGTGTGTACATATAAACATATATAAGCTTGTGTGTGTGTATGTGCATATGTATCGATGTATATATGGAGGTATAGCTATATGTGTGTATGTACATATGTACGCATGTGTGCATGTGAGTATGAATGCGTATATATGTAAATGTGTGTGTGTGTGTATCTGTGCGCGTGTATGTGGGTGCATGTGTATCTGTATGTGTGTATATGTATATGCATGCATATGTGAGTGTATATATGTGTTTGTGTGTATATGTGTTTGAGTGTATGGTTATACATAAAAAATACATATAAATATATATTGGTGTGTACATCTAAGTATAGGTATATGTGTGCGTGGGGGTACGTGTGGGCATGTGGGTGGTGGTGTGCGGTGCGTGGGCGTGGGCGGGTATAATTAATGAATTAATTAATACACTATCGTTATAGGAAGGTCCGATAGGAAATCTTGATGTACAGGGGGGATGAATTTTTGGCAAGGGATTTTTACGCTGTAAACCGGGCGGTGTACGTCGCTGGATTTCGGTTGACTGGTTTGTTTACATTCTGTAAGAAAATAACGATGGTAGGTTGCGTGCCGTCGATTATTCTTTCACCCTCTTGGATGATGTGTGTGTTTTGCTAATAATAGTATTGGTGATGGCAATAATGCGACCCTGATGAGATGGAGTATCCAGAAATTTGTAATATGTTGTAATTTGTTACAATATTTTACGAGACATCTGATGATGTGGTTTATTTTTCCGGGATACCCTATTGAAATGTGCATAGGTTTGGCTTATTGTGGTTGTTTCTGTTATTATAATTGTTGCTGCAATAAAGTATCTTCAATGCATTGATTTTGAGCTCTATCCTTTAAGAGACATGTATACATACATATATATATATATATATATATATATATATATATATATATATATATATATATATATATATATATATATATATATATATATATATGTGTGTGTGTGTATATATATATATATATATAGATAGATAAATATAGATAGTTATATGCATATAAGAATGTATATATGTGCGTGTGTAGATGTAAACGTGTCTCTACTTAGTGCGTGCATGTGTGCTTAAATTCAATGTTCAGTTCACAACTCTAAGAATAACAAATGTTCAATGTTTCGTTTCCTGGATACAATCTCTTTCGTCCTTCAATTTAAAATAGGTAATTACATGACTTCCGAGTGTAGCGTTTGGGTATTTAGATACAGAAGCCTAACGCTAGATATTCAAATATGCGTACCCAAATACATACACACATACATACACACACACACACACACACACACACACATATATATATATATATATATATATATATATATATATATATATATATATATATATATATATATATATACATACATTCATACATACATGCACACACACATGTGAATCTTTTCAGGCATACATACATTCATGCATTAAATTGTCCTGCTAATGTGACTGTCTCTTTGAAAAATCAAAGCAATAGAGGATAGTTGCTTCTAAACCTCCGGTTTCTATTGCCACATTGCAAATTATAAATTTATTATTGCTACATTATAAATTCACATTTATTCTAATAATAATTGGTGCACTGGGTTTTGTGTGTAAATGCCTAAATGTCAATCTGAATGTTTTGGGGATTTGAGAAGACATCAACCAACCAACTCGCACGTTACAAATGCAATCTGTGAGTGGAAGAGTAAGTAAAAATATGTTACATTTCTCTCGAGTTGAAAATGTGTCATTTTTTCCATCTACATTCTAAAGTAAAGCTTTCTATCTTTGTTAGAAAACAGATCCTTTCTCAGAGACAAATTTCAAAAAACTTAAAGATGGAAGAGAACATATATGAATAGATACATTGATACATACATACATATTTACATATATACACACATCCCTATGTGCATGCATACGTACATATATACGTCCGTACGTACGTATATGCATACGTACGTACGAACGTATGCATACATACAGACGTCCGTTCATACATACATATATACATACATACATACATACATAAATACATACATACGTATATACATACATACATACATACGTATATACATACATACATACATACGTATATACATACATATATACATACATACATACATACAAAGTCACATGGGTCGATATGACAGTCGTGGATATTTCGTGGATATGAACAGACGACATAAGCACGATCACAGTCGAGACATTTCCGCCAATACTCAAGTGACTCAAACTTCTGCAAATGGCGTGGAATATATTTATGATTAAGATTATGTGCAGAGTTGATGCAAATATGAACCAAGGGAAATGATTTAGTGGCTAGTAGCATGTATTTTTACAAGTACACAGACCCATACGGAGTCGATGAAATAAAGTACCAGTCAAGTACGGCCTCGTTGGAATCGAATCAGCTCTCTTCTCAAAAACATGTAGGACTTTGGGATAAATCAGAAGCCATAATTATTATTCGTCATTGATCTGTCGTCACTTTTTACATAGGACGATCTCCAGTCTCTAAAGGCTCAAGAAAATTTCTGCGTTTAAAGCGGAAGATGTTTTGTTTTTTTTCTTTTTTCATTTCTCGTTGAGCAATGCAGAACAAGGCATTCTGAACAAGTTCGACATTATTTCCTTTGCGAAATGAGAGGGATATGTGGTTAGTTTTGACATGTTATGCTTTTCCTCGTAGATTTGTAGACAAAAATAACAGGGAAAATATAAACCCAAACAGCAAACGTAAATGTGTGCATGATGAAAAGTTGTCATCATGCAAATATTTCCAGCAAAATAAACGAAAAAAATACTACGATAAAACGCACTCGAGAATATGTGCATATCCTGAAATATACGAAATATAATTTTATAAATGAAAACAGTATTCATACACAAGCTGGATTCCATGTTTATATTTGATTGATTTAACATGGCGAAGCTCGGTAAGAAAGATTCTGTCAATAAATAGCCACTATTACTTCTAAACAAGTTATTGATAAAAGAAAAATTACGTAAGCATGCACAGCAGGAGACATGCACTTTCCTAGTTCCAACAAAGCAACGATATGCGTGTCTTTATCTATAATTCGAAGAAATGCGGAAAAAAAGAATGTAAACAAGCTCAAAAGATTATATACACCACACTTCCTTATGGATTTTAATCAGAGCACTCGGAGTAACGGATCATGAGACTTAGATTGATGTACATTGATAACAACGTTAACCCTCAACTCACCGTCGAATAATTGTGCAGTAGATTCATGTATTGAGTGCTACGCCATGGAGAATAACATGCAGTCGAATGAGCGTTTAATAGTTAAACATTTCCTTCTGATCACGGCGACCACATTGAAGAAAAGTTCCAAATCAGATGTGTAGAAGGAATAGTAATAAGACTGTTGTTGCATAGCAGTCTACCAAGTTGCTATACATGTAGTAGGAAAAAAAGAAACACTTGCGTATTTTCAGCTTGCATGGACAGCGAATAATGTAACACAACAAAATCGAGTGTACACCTCCAGATGTTGCTATTAGGTGATCCCATAAGTTCTGTCTGATTTTACCTTTTTTTAAATTGAATGAAATTTAATTCTATTTTATAATGTCTAATTGACTTAAAAAATATTTTTATGCATTTGTATACACTTAAACTAATCAAAACTTATTTTACAGAATAATAGAATTAAAATGTCTTTGATCAAAACGCTTCCTAACATGGAAGTATCCAAAGAGCATTTGAGGCACAGAATGCTTTATGAGTACACAAAAAGGAAACTCTGCAGCCGAAGCACCTCGAAACATATACTCAAAATTGGCAATAAATCCTAGTTCAAACCATACAACTGTTCATCGTCATCTTCAACAACTTGGAAAATAGGCGCCTCATGAATTGACCGAAAGCAACCGCGAATCCCGAGTTGTCATCTGCTCTTCTCTCCATTATCGCGAACTCATTTCACCCTTTTTGGATAGAGTTTGACTGGTGACGAAAAATGGATCTTCTATCGAAATGTTAAACATTGTAAACAGTGGCTTGATAAAAGGGAAAAAGTTCAACCTCAGCCGAGAAGGGAACTTCATGGGAAAAAGGTTCTTCTCTGTATCTGGTGGGATTGCAAAGGAGTAATTCACTTTGAATTGTTACCACCTAATGCAACAATCAATGCTCAAATCTGCTGCACGACCCCACACTGCAAAGATCAAATCACAGAAGATCGAAGAGCTTGGTTGGGAAGAAATTCTTCATTCACCTTATTCTCCCAACCTTGCTCCTTCAGACAATCATTTCTTTCGTAGCTTACAGAATCATTTGGGGAACATAATTTTCGTAAGCCAGGAGGAGGTCGAAACTGACATTTCAGAGTTCTTCGCTTTGAAACCAAAATAGTTTTACATTGATGGGATTAAAAAGCTTGTAAATAGATGGAAGGAATTCATAGATAATCAGGGAAAGTACATAAATGATTAAATTTCTATTGAATATAACATTTGTTCACTTGTTGTTTTCATTCAAAATTTCGTACAGAACTTATGGAATGACCTGATATGTTTCTCAAGATATATCTTGAATCCCTGAAAGGGATAATTTCACATTGAATGCCAGGATATATTCGCAAGCCAGAAGAATCTTACACAGACAACGACTACGTTTCGTACTTAACAGCGGAAACTGAAAGATAGTCTACCTCTTCATCAGCCTTTAGTATCTCCTCATCAACTAAAGAAATAGACACATCATAGACATATGTTTCCATTGCACTTTGGCTAGCAAGTAGGTGTAAGTTGTCTATTCCTGCTAGTTATGGCGAAAATATTTGTGTGGTGGAAGCAGTTGTTGAATTTCAAGACACAACTTTTCGTTCCGGGTAAAAATCTGATCATGAAAATTTGAGAAGGAAGTTTATAGCAAAAACGGGATAAGTTGAATTCCGGTAAATATCAATAATAGTGGTGGTAATTTACGAAATACGGCAACCTAGTTATTCTGTTGTATGCTGTCGGTAAGTGCTGGAGAAAGATGTTGACAGAATATTGAAAGAAGGAGTCTTCCTGGTTTTCTCAAATGCATGTTCCGTTGACCCACTTCTAGTTATAACAGCAAGCTAAATATATACGCACACACAACTGCCACTCCGTCGGTTACGACGACGAGGGTTCCAGCTGATCCGATAAACAGAACAGACTCCTCGTGAAATTAACGTACTCGTAGCTAAGTAGTCCGCAGACATGTGTATCCTTGGCGTAGTTCTCAAAGAGATTCAACGTGACGCAGAATGTAACTAGGCTGGCCCTTTGAAATACTGGTGCTACTCATTTTCCTTCCCCCAGGTGAGTATTTTGGAGCAACGTAAAATAAAGTGTCATGCCGAAGAAGACGTGTCACCGAGAATTGTAAATACCCTAATCACGAAGCCACGCGCCTTCTCTCTCTCTCTCTCTCCCTCACACAGATACACACTTTCTCTGTATACTTATATATATATATATATATATATATATATATATATATATATATATATATATATAATTGTGAGAATAGGAGAAGGGCGAGAGAAAACAGTGTACAAGAAAAACACGGTGCATAGGAAAAGTTTGAATGAAAAAAATCATATACGTTTCTAGCTTGCGGTCTTCTACAGATAGAAGGGACAGGAGAGGAAAACATCGAGAGAGAAAAGAACAAATATATCTGAATTAGACGGTCACCACATAAACATGGAAATGACAATATTTAAGCCATGCGAAGATAACTGTTTTCAGAGGGTGGATTTTTCTTTCGTTCTTCAACTCAATTCGTGAATCTATATATATTCAAATATATAACAGAAAATGAGAGATTATTAATCCGGGTAAAATACTTCATAAGTTCTTTCTGGACACACCAGACTAAAACTATTACTTAGATTGTAGAAGAAGTTCTAGTAATCTGTTTGTAGAGTCCCAACTTATGATTGATCAGAAATCTATATTGTAAATCCGTGGTTGGGTTTCAGATAAACTGGTTTTCACAGAATGATATATAAGAAACAAATTAAAAATAATGTCCATTGCATATAACTTCTTTATTAAAGCAAATTTGGTTTACAGCTGTTTCCAGTAGTCATTATAGATAGCTCTACTCAATTTGTTTATTAATCAATTGAGCTAAATTGAACGACCTAAGAAAATTAACGCAACTTTCGTCGGAGCTATTGCTGGAAGTAACAAGCAGAACACTTGAGGAATGGTTATTCTATGGGGAAAATGGGGAAAATTGGGTCGTTTAAGTAGAATAGGTGAAGGCAGATTACAATGGGGTTGTGGCAATTGAGGGTGTGGTACTTAGTAGGAGTAGCAGTAGAAGTGTAAGTAGAAGGATTAGTAGTTTTAGTAGTAGGAATCTTGTATTGCCAAATTTGGAAGACGGACAGTAACAAACGAGAGCTCATTATTTACTCTAATATTACGCCATTTCATTGTTTCGAACATATTGGACTGTTGTATCCATTAAAATACTCTATTTCCCTTCCTCATCACCATCACCATCATCATAATTGCCATCTTCACATCATTATCATCATACAATTGTATTGGAGGAGGAGACTTGTCTTTGATGAAACAGAGTAGTTCAGGATTTTATTTGGCTTGCCCTGAATCACCTTATTTGGTTACGCCACCAAATTTGGGGGAAATCCTTTCTTTTCCTTAGTTTTATACTCAACCGTTTTCCTACATTATATTAGCCATTTATTATTTATTATTTATTTATTTTTAGGGTTATTGTTGATCTCACATGTTTAATCGAATGAAATCAGCCTGTGTTTCTTGCTTCATGTTTTATTTTCTATTTCTCCTTTATGTAATCCTACACATCTTGGGCATTTTCACCAATAAAAGAATCCATTATTTATTATTATTATTATTATTATTATTATTATTATTATTATTATTATTATTATTATTATTATTATTATTGGCGTCGTTATTATTATCATTGTTCTTGTCATTACCAGCACCAAAAATATAGGATTTTTAAGAATAGCAACCCTTGAACTACATTCTGCTCCCCCTATATGCTTTACTCCAATCAAAAATATAGCAGAACAATAAAGCACACACATATATATTGTATATACACACCCATATGTGTATGTGTATGTACGTATAAGCTTCATACATATACATATACATACGCACACGCACATACACATCTATATACATATATATATATATATATATATATCGACTATACTTCTTCTTCCCGAATTTCTATCTTCCATCAATGCAAGGTAATTTTGTAGAAATTCTTCTCTCATCCATTTCACGTTTCTTGTTATTTCCTAGATGTTTCTTTAATGTATTTCTATATTTATTACGAGTTCATTCTATTTGATTCCCTCTTAATAAATATTTCTTTGATGCGTCGCACATCAAGTCATGTTTATTTCCCCTATAATGCTTTTGATTTTCCTAACATTCATAGTTCTGCTTTGAGCTGGAAAAAAGAAGAAAAAAATGGATTTTCGAGTTCCACAATGTATAACGTAAATTTTCTATTCTATTGTGTAGTTAACTTTATTTTTTATTTATTTTGGTGGGGGTTCTTTGGAGTTGTATTCATTTATTCATTTATTTATTTGTAGCTGATATTTGGTAAAT
>NC_142935.1:93227944-93237944 GCF_046866305.1 Octopus bimaculoides
ATTCGAGGAAAACGGTTTATAGAAGTGCTAAAAAAGTTTCCTATACATGGTATGTAAGTTCCAATAGCAGTTCATGTTTAGTTATTTCAAATTATAGAGCCGTGGAAACAGTGTTGCTCATTCGAAAGTGTTTTGTGGTGTGAATGAAAATTTGAGAATGTTTTGGTAGTATTTATAGATGGATGGAGAGAGGAGAGATGTGTATGATTAGAAAGAGGAGATAGGTCAAATCTAAAACAGGAAGAGAATCTGAGAGGAAGAAAGAGGGTAAAACAAAGACTGAAAACGTTAAGAAAGTGTGAAGGAGGTGAGAAAGGGAGTGTTAGTTGGTGGTCAAGATAGTGTGATGGGAGGATGGGAGCGGTGTACGAGGAAGATAGGAAGAGGTGAGAAAGTAAGGAATAAAAGGCAGTGTGATATGTGAATAGGGGAGATATGACAGGGCTGCATTAACGGATGGGTAGGGAAAAGGTAGAGAAAAGTTATGGTTGGGGTGATACCGAAGTGAGTAGTAGTTTTGGTAGTAAAATTTGAGGTGGAGGGAAGAACACAAGGATGTCAAATTACTATAAATACACGTGTGTGATAGGTTAGTGATAGGTAGGAATAGGAGAGGGGGAAAGAAGGTATAATGGCATACGTCCACATGCACTCATATACATAGATATTTGCGAATATGTATACATATATACGCTCGCGCATATATACATATATACATGCGTCTATACATACACACGCATATATACACAATCTGATGAAGGGATATCCATAATATTGCAGAAACAGCTATAAGACTATTTCATTATAAATGTCCTGAAAACACCTCACAGCCTTGGATTTGTTATCTCATTCTGTCTAATATATATATATATACATATATATATATATATATATATATATATATATATATATATATATATATATATATATATATATATATATAAAGACTGTCATACCGGCCATGACGAAGGGAAATAGCCCTGAAACTCGAGTCGCCTTTATATATATATATTTATATTTATATATTTATATATTTGATCCTTTATATTGAACACTCAATATTTCATCTACATTCAATACTTTATTTCATGGTGCCATCCATTTTTATTTTATTTTATATTATATATTGTATATTATATTATATATTGTATATTCCATATTCTATACCCCACATTAGTTCTGCAGGAATATAAATAAAACATAAAAAACAGACAGTGTTGGAACTCTTTTAAGCAAAATAATATATTCCTCTATACACAATCATACAAAAAAATCCACCTTTTTTTGTATTTATTTTTACTCGCATATATATATATATATATATATATATATATATATATATATATATATATATATATATGTATGTATGTATGTATGTATGTGTGTATGTATATACATATATATATATACATACATACATATATATATACTTATATATATATATATATATATATACCACACAGATTGCACCTCTGATTTGCACTACCAATACCTGCAAGTAATTTCTGCTCATTGTGGATCCTAACATGTCTTTTAAGACCCCCTTTGGATTTGCAAACCCTCTGGCACACACCACATTCAAACGTGTGCACAGACATATAATCAGAATAGCTGGATGAGGTTTGTTTTCCATGGGTTCGCAGGTGAGATTTGAGTGATATATATATATATATATATATATATATATATATATATATATATATATATATATATATATATATATATATATATATATATATATATATATATATATATATATATATATATATATATATATATATATATATATATATATATATATATACATATATATATATATATATACATATATATATACATATACATATATATATATATATATATATATATATATATATATATATATATATATATATATATATATATATATATATATATATATATATATATATATATATATATATATATATATATATATATGCGAGTAAAAATAAATACAAAAAAGGTGGGTTTTTTTGTATGATTGTGTATAGAGGAATATATTATTTTGCTTAAAAGAGTTCCAACACTGTCTGTTTTTTATGTTTTATTTATATTCCTGCAGAACTAATGTGGGATATAGAATATGGAATATACAATATATAATATGATATACAATATACAATATAAAATAAAATAAAATAAAAATGGATGGCACCATGAAAGAAAGTATTGAATGTAGATGAAATATTGAGTGTTCAATATAAAGGATCAAATATATAGATATATAAATATAAATATATATATATAAAGGCGACTCGAGTTTCAGGGCTATTTCCCTTCGTCATGGCCGGTATGACAGACTTTAACAGACTGTAATAAGTTGGCTGGTTTTCTGTCTTTTATACCAATTCCTTTGTACGGCAGCAGTAGGTGTTTGGCTATTTGTAGAATTGATGTTAAATCTATTTTTAGAAATGATGATATTTTAATTTCTTGTTTTGTGTGGGTTGTAGGGATAAGATTTTTAAACCCCAGTAGGTGTTTGGCTGTTCTTAGAAATGCTGCCAAATCTATTTATAGAAATGATGATATCTGAGAGATTTTTTGTATTTTGGTTACAGGGATAAGATTTTTAAACCCCAAGTAAGATGGATTTAATCATTGTTTGTTAAGAGTGGGTTTGAATTTCTTAATAAAGTCCTTTTCTTTGCATTTTCTTTCAATTTCATTCCGGTTATAAAGTTTATGGAATGGAAATATAATAAAAGTTTGATGACCACATGTTGCTAGATGGTTACTCAGTGGTATTTGGCGGACTTCTGGGTTTTTAATCTGTTGTCGATGTACCTGTGAGCGTTCCGATAGTGCATTACCTGTCTGGCCAACGTACAATTCTTCACAATTAGGGCATTTGATGCAGTAGATTAGATTTCTACTTTTGCAGTTCATGTTCGCATTGGTGAATATTTTCCCTGTGTTGTGTTCATATATGGGCCGGTATGGATTGATCGGGATGTGCCGCATCGGCTATCATTGCATTTGGATACAGTGAATGTTTGATTTTTGTTGCTGAGGTCAAATCTTGCCTTTGTTAATAGTTTTTTCAAGTTTTTAGGTTGTCTCTTACTGAGAGTTATATTTTGATCTGTAATGATATTTCTCAATTCCTTACTTTGTGCAAGGATCGGTAAGTTCGCTTTGGCGATATTAAAGATGTTCTGGTGGCATGGATTTTGTATCACTATAAATGGAATGATCTTTTCCTGTTTGTCTTTTCTTTGCGGTGTCCTCAGTTGTTGTATGGGTATTTTCGAAGCCCGCTGAATACCATTTTCTATGAGTCGTGATATATATATATACATATATATATACCTATATATATAGATATGGAAAGGATACAGCAAAGTCATGGAAAGGATAATCAGAGGAAAACTAATCGCATTCCTTGAAGAAAATAAATTGCTGAGTGATACCCAACATGGGTAGGAGCTGCCTGACCCAGCTCTTACAACATTACGACTGGGTGTTGAGGCAGTTACTCAACAACTCAAATGTGGACGTAATATACCTTGATTTTGCAAAAGCTTTTGACAAAGTGGATCATGGTGTGATATGCCACAAACTGCGTGACCTTGGCATAGCTGGAAAACTTGGAGAGTGGTTACATGACTTTCTGAAAGATAGAAGTCAGGCAGTAGTCGCTAATGGAGCCACCTCTGTGAGAACACAAATAATGAGCGGTGTTCCACAGGGCACTGTCTTGGGACCATTGCTTTTTATAGTCGCTCTCTCAGATATGCCGTTAAGTGCCCGGATAGCCACTCTTGCAAGCTACGCAGACGATACAAAAGTCTCGCAGAAAATACAGAACTCCAGTGATGTTGCACACCTGCAGCAGGAATTGGACTTAGTTTACAGATTGACTGAGGACAATAATATGCAGTTTAATGCTGAAAAATACCAAACCCTGCGCTACCAACGTCCAAAACTGAATATGAAACTTACAGTGTACACTGGTCCACAGGGAATTTCAATCCCAGAGCCTAAATCAGTGAGAGACCTGGGTATCGACATGAGTGATGATACCTCTTTCCAAGTGCACATTACCAGAATGGCAACAAAGTGCAGACGATTGGCTGGATGGATCCTGAGAACATTCAAAACTAGAGATAAGGAAACCATGATGATCCTCTGGAGGACATTCGTCCTCAGCCGCCTGGTTTACTGCTCACCCACCTGTCTGAAATTAACAGCAGACCTTGAGGCAATCCGGAGGAGATTCACAAAGAAGATTGTCTCTTTGCAACTGCTCAGCTACTGGGAAAGGCTGAAACAGTTAAGACTCTACTCCCTGGAGAGAAGGCGGGAGAGGTATACAGTAATATACATCTGGAAGATCCTGGAAGGAATTGTGCCAAATTTTGGCATTGAAAGCTACACCAATGCCAGAACGGGACGACACTGCATAGTGCCAAAAATCCCAGCAATGCCATCGCGCTTCAGGACCAGTTACTGCAACAGCTTGGGATTCAGGGTCCCACAGCTTTTTAATATTCTCCCAAAGAACCTGAGGAATCTGCACAAAGTAGATGTAGGAGTTTTTAAATCAAAGCTGGACCTCTTCCTATCGAGAGACCCAGATGAACCTACCTCGCGGCAGGAGGTGCAAATGAGGGTTGCTAAATCAAACTCCATTCTTCACCAAGTGCCACGTATTGTAAGAGGCTCCCTGTAATAACAGTGTAGCAACACGGTGGTGCATCAGCATGGCCGCAGCTCTAAGCTGAAACTTAAAATATATATATATATATATATATATATATATATGTACATATGTACATATATATATATATATATATATATATATATATATATATATATATATATATATATATATATATATATATATATATATATATATATATATATATATATATATATATATATATATATATATTTATATATATATTTATATATATATATACATATGTAGATATATATAGATAGATAGCTAGCTAGCTAGCTAGCTAGCTAGATAGATAGATAGATAGATAGATAGATAGATAGATAGATAGATAGATAGATAGATAGTTCGTTGGTTGAATAGAATCTCCTTTCGCATTATTGACGTCAGCATTCTCCTGGTACTTGAAATCCTTAGGTTAAAATAATGATTAATCAAGATTCTTTGTATTCTAGTATGTTGCTTTCGTCTTTCCACATTATTTTACATTACAGTGGCTAAATTCCTATAGGTTTTACCATTGAAAACTCACTTTGATCAGATCTATATCAGAAATTGCATCCCTTATATATATATATGAACATAATCTGTTCATAAGTATATGACAAGAGAATGAATGAGTTGGGTGAAAATGAATAAAATAAAATCATGCGGATATACCTGTAATATAGAAATGGCAATTTCAATTCCAGTTTCCTCTTCACCTCTACTTGCAAACAATCAAACTAAGAAATCTATGCTCTAAACTGAAAGGTAGGAATATAGAATGAATTAGCAAATTATCACGTCTGAAAAGCCATTTTGCAGGGAAGACCAGCAACATTACCATGCCGATAGCAACATGAAAATCTCAGACACATAAACGTACTTCTAGTCACAGAATATAAATAACAATTTGTTTTTTATAACGTAGATGTCAAATAATCTGTTTAATGAAGCACTGTCTCTATGATATTATGTGAATATTTGAGGGGCAAGCGGAGATCAGGGAAATTCATTCAGTTTAACTTAGCTGGCAAAGCTTTCTGGAACCTGGTGTTCCCATTAAAGGAATTAAATTTGTGTGTTCCACTACGAGTTTGATACCGAAACCACGTAGGTGCGAAGAAAATTTCTTAACCAATCAGCAATGTCTCCGCCTATGTAAAGCTTTAAGTGAAAAGTTTAGTATCTAAGCCATTATCACCGTCAATTCTTAATCAAATATATCAAATGGATATCCCATGTTATTCGATATAATCTACTTGTTGTACACGAACTATTGATTTTTTTCTCCTATATAAGGAAAACGGCAGAAGTTTCGTTTGATGTTTTTCTTCTCATGAGAACTATAAAATCCATAGACTATCTACCCTGTAGGAAAAATTGATATGTTTCTGATTTGCAGCGAGGATAAAAGATTTCAACAGACAGATATCAATCTAGGTTGCCGCTTACATATGGAGGCTGGGAAAATGTTCATAAGCTACATTAAAAGTGCGCGTTTACTAAGTAAAATGATGGATGGGGAGGACATCATCGAAGGTTGGTGTTCACATTAGTTATCTAAATTAATCTAAGTTGTCAGAATCTGTAAGTTTTCCAACAAAAGTATTTTGAAGAAGAACAAAGAAACAAATGTCTAGAATTCTCAGATTACGTTTTTTGAGATTATAATTTTATCGACTAAACGACTTAGGTTTAATATATAGAGTTATAAACTGTATATCTATACTAAGATTTCATCGGTTTATATGTCATTGGTAATAAAAATGAGTATCTCTGGTTTCTAAATAAAGGTTTTAAACTTTGAAATGAATTTTGAGTCGGAAAAAGCAGGCGATATTGACCAATGGAACAGAACGTACTATGATGTTGGGATAAATATTCTGGGAGCGTAGACATGTTACCATGAAGTAGAGAAATTTGAAAAGACAACACGAAACCGGTTATTTCTCCAAATACAATGGTTATATACCAAAAAAAAATTATAACATTTTTCTGACATATTTTAAATATATACTTTAACCATGTAACACAAAACTTCTGTAGTTTTTTCACTCTTGTTTATCTTTTATACATCCAACCACGTGCTTCCACATACCAATTTTCTGACCTATATATATATATATATATATATATATATATATATATATATATATATATATATATATATATATATATATATATATATATATATTTATATATAACGTTGACCACTAACGTGGACATTCAATGTGCTAGAAATAGATCACATCTTATGTCTACTAAGATTTTTTCGGTATTCCGCTAAATTTCGTTTTGAGAACAATTTAGGTCTTAGTAGACACAAGATGTGATCTATTACTAGCACATTGAATGTCCACGTTAGTGGTCAACGTTATATATAAAAATATACTTTAATCCCCTGAGATTGCAGATATTGTTTCTGAATCTCTTTGATTCTTTAAATGTGCTAGCTTCCTGGTAATTAATCGATATTAATTAATATATGATTGTTTGCCCTATGTTTTAATATATATATATATATATATTCTAATGCTAAGATAAACAGTTAGAAGCTTATCATCTAAATAAAAGACACCACAAACACAACAATAACGACGCAGAAGATACAGTCTTCACTCCATCGATTATATTGAAGCGTAAATGTAAGATAATCAATTTCATGGTATTACTTAACCAAAACTTTAAATTTCAACGCGAAACCAAATCCTCTGCCTACTGCTAGATTCTAGCGCACGATTTTCCGCTACGAAATAGCAAAGAGCGAGAGAAATTTAAAGGTGAATATATAGATACATTACTTAAAAGTGTTCCAGGAATAAAGGGAAAAAAAGACAAAAGCGAATTACTTAATTGATCCCTGTGAACCGTACTGCAGGCAAACTTTTATACAGAGACTAGCAAAATTACACTTGAGATAAGTTACGCAAAAATGATAACTACGCATCGTTTAGTTGTTCTTTTGTGAATATTGCAGCGACCACAATAACCTCACTCTCTTTCTGTCACTCTCACATCTCACTCTCTCTCTCTGTTTCTCTTTCTCTATGTAGATAGATAGATAGATAGATAGATAGATAGATAGATAGATAGATAGATAGATAGATAGACAATGCAGTCGCTGCTAATGGCAGGTCAGAAAGTTACCATTTGTTTCATAGTGCCCCCAGTAATATAGGCTATTCATCTGAACAGCAGGCTTGCTGAGTTCTCTATATTACTAAGAGCAAACTAGGCGTGAGATCAACGGTCACTTTCTGACCAGCCATTACCAACGACTACGGAAAATATTACTACTGAATAAACTAATGAATAGTGTGTGTGTGTGTGTGTGTGTGTGTGTGTGTGTGTGTGTGTGTGTGTGTGTGTGTGTGTGTGCGTGTGTGGGTGTGTGTGCGTGTGTATGTTGTTTTATGAAATATGTATTGTTTTACAACAATCATACGAACAAACAATGTTTAAAATATCTAACTTACGCGTCGTTCATCAGATACGAATATTTTGAATCTGGGTCCTTCACTGCAAAAATGACTGCTGGGGAATACACAAACAAATACACAAATAAAAACGAAAAAATAAACAAAGGTAGACACATGCACTCATAGAGAAGAACACACACGCACGCACACGCAATCTGGGTGTTCCATCTTCTTAAATGTATTATATGTATATTGCGCACTTATGAATATTTACAATTTCTGTAAGGGTTGTGCTAATGTATCTCCTCAGGGTTTATATTATCATAACAACTGCAAAATACCTCTCTCTCTTTCTCTTTCTCTCTCTCTCTCTCTCTCTCTGTCTTTCCCTCTCTCTCTCTCTGTTTCTCTTTCTCTCTCTCCACATCCACAGACACGCACATATACATATGTATATATATATATATACATGTGTGTGTGTGTGAGTGTGTGTGTGTGTGTGTGTGTGTGTGTGTGTGTGTGTGTGTACATATACATACATATATAAACACACTGACAGAGAGGATAAAGATGCATTTTATTCTTCGTTTTGGGATTTTTCCTCTGCTCTCTCTCGTCTCCTCTGCCTTAAAATTCCGCGTTTTCTTTATATCCATCTTCTTTATGCCATCTGCTTCAGTCACTTATGTTTCTTTTTTCTTTTTCATCTCCAACATCGTCTTACCGTTCTCCCCCTTTTCTCTTACTTTCTTTTCCATATATTCTGCTGTATTTGTCCCCTTCATATCCTGCTTTATAACTTCACAATTCCACTTCATTCCAGCTCGACATTTTCCGACAAACGATTTCTTACCTTTTATATAAAAGGAAGCACACGTTGCATAACCGTGGTCCTAGATACGAGGCATTTCATAAAGCGAGAGTACTGTGACTGGAATATCTTTCATCCTAGCTTTGATCACTCAGATAACAACTATTCTATATTCTATAATTCACGCTATCAAAGAACGTACACATTTTTGTGTGGCTATTTGTTCAGTTCGCTCTTAGAAGATAACGAGCTTGAACGTATGTATTTTACGGTCGGGCATGTGTCTTATACATCTGGTTCGAGATGACCCATACCTAGAGAGTGTAATATGTGTCAAAATCCATTATAACCATAACTGAAAGTTCCAACATCGTCTAACAGGATGTCGAAGTTAAATTTAACGATAAATCATGTCCCGTTTTATTCAGGAAAAGCTTACTGTAATGGTAAAAAAAGTCAACGACATGGGAGAGTATAAGGATCAAATTTGTAGTTGAGAAAAAGGTAGAGTTACCAGTATCATGATGAGTCATATCGAATATCAAAATGTTGACATCATGACTGCTGCTCAATGTTCTCTAAACACTGTAAAGTTTCATCGGAGACTACGGAATCTTGGCCAGAAGGAATGAATACAGAAAGTGCTCCGACTGCATCCGCACGCCGGATTATATCTCAAAAAATCTAAACAGGGCTTAGGCTCATTACAGACGGCTGTGTGAAGCTTTGTGAGACCGTCGTTCATCCCTGTAGCAGCAGGTTTCGGTTACTGGCCACACCTCCCAGAACGAGTATAGAAGTGGTTGTCGGAGAACTTCTGTTTGACCAGACCCAAATGTTTGACCAGCTAATTCACCCGCTTGTAATCTCATGTTGGACACAGTTGAGAGAGAAACTAAGCGCTCTAACTAGAGCACCAAGGTGGCGCTTGTGGCCAAGTCCAACGGGATGTTGAAAGATCTTCCCAGGGACACACTAATAAAATCATTCACTAAGTTGCAGAGCCGTCTTGAGGCCGTGGTGGAAGCTAACTGCCGCTACATTGCGTACACTATCTTCTAGCCATTGTGCAGCAGATGG
>NC_142935.1:93252944-93262944 GCF_046866305.1 Octopus bimaculoides
AAAAGGGTTAATATTTGAAGCATGTCTATATAATGAATTTGTCGTATGTGAAAGAAGCCTGTTTCATTTGGGATATCCTGGCTTTGCTATTGTCAAAGGAAGTTTGCTGCCGTCAGTATCGCTGCGCGTTCAATAGTGTAATTTTAGTGTGTGGAAGAAATCTTGCATGCATCTATTCTCTTTAGAGAAATATCAATAATGCGACAGTGCATGATAGATGTTTTTTTATAGTAATTTTCAAAAGGTTAGACATGGCCAATGATATCCATTAATAAAATTGTAGGTGCAGTATAAAATATTAATTTTGGAGGAACTAGTTGTCGCATAACCTCATAAGGTGTTTGGGGAGAAAACATGAATTTCCACCACGACACCTCGATATATATAAATTTACTGTCTATCCTTCAGTAAAGAGTGAAATAAGGCTACATGTCCAAAACCTTGACGTGAGTATCAAAACATTGAAATAAAAAAAAAGAAACTATAGCTAATGCTACTCTGCAAAAAATGAATAAACAATCCTGATGTTCATGTTTGTTATCATATATAATTATTCATGGAATCAAGCATTGCTGTATGTGTGTGTGTGTATGTGCGTGTAAGTATGTATCTATGCATAAGTTCCAGCGCATATAGACACACCCGTATTTTAATGATTGTGTGCAAATTTGTATCGTATGCGACTGTATCTATCTATCTATCTATCTATCTATCTATCTATCTATCTGTGTATATATATATATATATATATATATATATATATATATATATATATATATATATATATATATATAAGAATACAAAAATGGGACAAAAACGCAACAAGCGACAACAAAACATCCAGACAGATGATACAAAAAGGGACAAGAAAAAACAAGGATGGGTCATTCGGAATTTTCATTCCTCAGTTGAGTTCCAGATCATCTTTGCAGTTTCGGCTGGTTATACTCGAGACTACTCCAATCTGGCCGGCCATATATATATATATATATATATGCAGTAATGAAAAGGGGCAGAAATAGCCCAAAAGCAGGCTGGCCTGCTGGTCCTGTCACTAGAGGGCGATAGGGGTTCGTTTTCCCGCTTGCAATATCTAAGATGCAGCTGTGCATCGTTAACCAGCTCGAGGAGATGTCCTCTTAGGGTTAAAAAATCTCAATAAAGTCCCTCCCAACGGTCACGTTGAAGCGGCTACGAACATTAGTTGTTAATACAACTACTGCGTTGATCTCTTAGAAAGATATTCGAACTAACATTTTTGCCTATATATTTCTCTGTGTGTATGCATCTATGTATATGTAATATATACATATATTTTCTGTGTGTATATATGTGCGTCTGTGTTCATCTATGAATACATATGTATGCGTGTGTCTGTTTCTATAATTGATCTTCATCTTATTTATGCACATATAAATAAATATCTGTTATTTAAATACATACGCAGTCACACAGAGACACACGAATATAAGTCGATATACAATTTTTTATATGTCAATACATGGATATATATATATATATATATATATATATGTATGACATATACATGCATAGATGATATATGTCATTATTTGTATGAGTATATATATATATATATATATATATATATATACATATATATATATATACACATACACACACACACATACTTACACCGAATATTGGCTATCGAATTTGCAGCCTTTTCGTTTATGGCTTTCAGTTGCTTGTTTCTTTTTACTTCTAGTTTTCTTCCATTTACGACTTCATACATAATATTTCATTACTGTTAGAATCATCTATCAGTGGGAAAAGATGAATAATTAATAGCTGGCAGTTATTTGCATGCAAATAAATTAAATGTGTCTTAATATATATTTCATCATGGGAAGAGGAGTTACTTAAACAATCTCTGTATATTTACTTCTTTATTTCGATTTTAATGGTTGTATATTTTTTAGGCATTTTTTTTTAAATTTGTGTTCATTATATTTCTGTATTTCTATAAAATTTTGCCAAAATTTGAATTGAATAAAATTGTATTTAAGTAGTATTGTTGTGTATATTACTTTTTCTTCTTTTAAATCTTTTTCTGTGCATTCATTTCTCATTTGTCTCTCATTCTACTTTCCTCTCTTCTTATATATATATTTGTGTGTGTGAGTGTGTGTGTGTGTGTGCGTGTGTGCGTGCGTGTGAGTGTGTATGCGCGTGTTTGTGTGTATACATACATATATAAACGTATATGCATGCACATGCGTATATATATATATATATGTGTATACATATACGTATACATATATATATATAGATAGATATCTATTTATCTATATATATATATATATATAATCTATATATATGTATATATATATATATATATATATATATATATATATATATATATATATATATATATATATATATATATTTATATATGTATGTACGTATGTATAAATGTGTTTAAGTATATATGTCCGGGTAAAACAGTATGTATGCTTACACATATGTATATATATGTATATATGTATGAATGTGTATGTATGTACGTATGAATGTATGTATGTATGTTTATATGTGTGTATGTATGTGTGCATGGATATCTGTGTATATATGATTGTATGTGGTAGTGTATTAGCAGTTATTTCAATACATTTAACTTTATTTAATTTTTCTACCGAATTCTTGCTTTGAGTGTACCTTATAATTTCTTGTATTGATAAATATATTTATCGTTTTCGATCGATATTTTTTAATGGCCGCGTTATGTGTTTTTACGTAAATATTTATTTAAAACCTTTGTTGCTTATGTTAAGGCAAGTATGTCTCGGAAATTAGTAGTTCCAGAAATAAAAGTATATGAGCATCAGCCTGACACATATAGCACTATAATAGCAGCGTGCAGACATGACCGCGGTCCAGGGACTAAAAAGGGCAAAAGATATGTATACATACATATATACATAAATACATATATATGCATATATATATGTATATGTGTATATATGTGTGTGTATATATATATATATATATATATATATATATATATATATATATATATATATATATATATATATATATATATATATATATATATATATATATATATATATATATATGCATGAGGGAGCATGACCCATAGCTTAGCGCTATTGGACTCACGATCGCCGGGTAGTGCGTTGTGTTGTTGAGAAAAACTCTTCATCTGATATTACTCTATGATCGCTTCGACACCTGACGCGTGGTAAACGGTATACCTCTTCAAACAACGTTGTGTTGATAAAAGTTATGCAAAGTGTTTGTGTTCATTAAACATTTCTTATGTTGTGTTGAGTACGGTTCTGGACAACATCCATTTCCAGAAGATTTTAGTTCTTTCGGCTATGTGAAGCCAGCACCTCCTTGATCAATTAGAATTTGACGTGCAGCTTTTACGATGCTGCACTTGCTGATGTGTTAATTATTGCTGGCCTTCAGGTCTTAGATATGGATAAATGACTTAGTAGTTTTTTTTTTTTTTATCTACCTGTTCGATAGAAGAGATGTGATTGTTTTAAGTCATTCTCACATAGAATAATATAATTTCCCTTCTGATTTTTATTTTTATTTTCTGGAACTAAGAAGCGCTTAACTGCTAATCCACTGAACTATATACGTCCAGTCGAGTGGGCAAGCGCAACTGGTTTACAATTACAATTTAGAAAGATAATATTCAACATGAATAATAATATTCTTCAATTTGGAATAATAATATTCTTCATATATTTGTAAGAGCCCTCACTGTACACCAATTAAATCTTATTTGCACATGGCTTTCCAATAATTACTCTCACGAACTAAGGAATTTTGAAATTCTGCGCATCTTAACACTCAGTGAGAAAGGTGTAGGCGAACCTCATAATGTTCCTAAGTTTGTTTTAGGCTTTTTATTTTTAGTGTATCGGTGTACGCTTTTTTTCCTTGAAGACATTGGTAGTCACGGCATTATTATAGCAGGTGACTGCTTTATGAAAGATTTCAATAATTTGGAACCCAACCCGATCTACTGCAGGATATAAAAATATCAGCAGAAACCACTTCAAGATGGTCAAAATGGTTGTTTTTTGAGAAAAGGTTCAGAAAAGGTTGTAGATAATTAAGTCCACGCTTCTTCACTCAGGTCAATCGTCTAGCTAAGTAGCAAAGCAAAACGCTTGTAATATTGATGCATTTATTAATGATGGGGAAAGGTTTTCCAACACTTCCCCGTCTTTAGACACCACCAGAAGTGAGTTTTGCGATATCTATTATTAGCTCATGAAGATTCTTCGTAGTACAATGGAAGTTTGATTTTTACTACACACACAAACACACACACAAACACACATACAATTAGGGATTAAAAGCTGCGCCGGAGTGTGACGGGGGGGACGAGTTGTCTCCCTTTCAAGTGTTTTAGCACACAGTGGTGCGAAGGAATTGTTCCGAAAACGCTAACCGCAGTGAACCGGCGGAAAATTAAATCACATACATTGCGCCTGTGCAGTCGATAATGTTTACAGCAAGAGCGCTAATTTTAATGCGCAATTGAAATTAACCTTACCTATAAATCGTCGTTGCATACCAGCTAATGTTTCTTACAGTATTTATTTTTATTGTATTGTTATGTCATTCTTTGTCGTTTTCCCTTGGTCAATGTTTGAGGTCTTTGGCTAAAATTGTATACTGTTCCATTAGTTTATATTCTGTTCAAATTGATTTCATGTTTGAAATGTGCTATAGAATTAGAAACTGCATATCTGTTAGTGTAAGTTTGTTAATTAATCAATATATTTGACGTTCTATGTTCCTTATGTAAATATTATGTATCTGTGGTTCAGTAGGCTTTGCTCAATGATTTTAGTTCGCTAGTTCTATTTTGAACCACAGATCTTTGGATCACGATGTCCTTTGTGGGAACAACTGCTACGTTATCTAGTGTGTTTCATTTCAGTTTGTAGCTTGTAGATCTAAGTTACTGTTATCTGTTTTATATTTGATGTTAGTTAAAACAATGAGCAGGTATTGCCGTAATGGATATGTAATCCACGTTTCCATGTTGTTTGTCTATTACTTGTCAGGAAGCATGTTAATACTGCTCTATTGAATGATAGAGGTGTTGAAACTATAGTGTTACGAGTTAGGCAATTCAAGATGGGAATATTTGACTGATATGCTTGTTTATGAATCTTTTGTAACTGGGTATCTCCTTATCCTTAGTTGTCCTTCATTGTCATAAGGTTGAATATAGTATGTATATATATACAAATAAAGGGGTAAAGGAATACTAATGTATTAATAAATTAATAATTAATAATTTTTAACAAGCACTTCGGTATGTAAACACCATTATCGGTGAAGAACTTATTAAAAATTTCTTATAAATTTATAAACATAGTTAAGGGATCAGCAACAGTTGCTTCACCACATACCGAAGTTCAGAAATAGCAGCTAAAGTGCTAAAGCTCCAACAGATATCAGTACTTGTAACTCACAAAGGCAAAACAAGAAGAAAAAACAACGAAACTAACCAGTCTTAGTTAATCATAGACGCGTTTCTGGATTCGAATGATAAAAACCTTCACTTCCCTCATCAGTATCATACTCTAGTTTGCAGGTCTGAAGATGCAGGCAGTTATGCATATTACCAGCATCACCGAACCTACATAGGCCCGTCAGTTCATTATCTGTCCTCAAGAATTACCATGTGCGTCACAAGCTAATACCGCAGAAAATCTACGGTTTACTATCCGGGAGTGAATAACTATTACAAATAAAAGGGTAAAGGAATATTAATTTATTAATGGCAATCCTTGAGTATTCTTAGATCTAGTGGTTCATCTCCTTCCCCAACTCTCACCATAGCCATTTTATTGCAGAAAACAGAAAGCACTATATAGTACATCATTTAAAATACTGAAACTAGTAAAAGACAAAATCGACCTCTGCATAACTTAAACTCAGTCTGTAGCGTTGGAACGAATGCTACAAAATCACTTCAGTAACATTTTCAAGATTCCATTCCGCATATATATATATATATATATATATATATATATATATATATATATATATATATATATATATATATATATATATATATATATATATATATATATATATATATGTATGTATGTATGTATGTATGTATGTATGTATGTATATATATATATATATATATGTATATATCACCTGGATCCGCTGGTCACAGCATTTACTGTATTCCCCACGCGCTCTCATAATCCTCCTCCACATTGTTCTGAACATTTTTCTTTGATCATCTTCCCACCTGATTGGAGATCTTCCGAGTGGTCTCTTCTTTTTGCGCGGGTACCACTAGACAACTGCGCGGGACCATAGATTGTCTGTGAAACTTGTAACATGATCGCTTCGTCGCAACGTTGCGTGATCGTATTCTGCGACAACGACCTTCCCTTCAGTTCTATCCCTGATCTCTTCCTGTCTGACGGCGCACCCAGCGAGCGCCTAACGGCCGGAGGTGATAAAATAGAAGAGACGAACAACTATGTGTATCTCGGTCAAAAAGTGACAATGAGGTGAGACATGGCGAATGGGATCTCGCGAAGAATATGGTGAAGGTAAACCTACACAAAGCAACTTGTGCAGTTTTACCTGCAGTGTTATACGCATGTGAGACTTGGACCTTAACGAAGAGAGAACATCTGCTTTCGGCGCAGATAGACATGCAAAGGTCGATGTTGGAAATCTCGCTATATATGTATGCATATGTGTGTGTGTGCGTGCGTGATTGTGTGTGCGTGAGCGTATGTGTGCGTGCGCGTGCGCGTGTGTGCGTGCGCGTGTGTGCGTGCGCGTGTGTGCATGCGCGTGTGTGCGTGCGCGTGTGCGCGTGCGCGTGCGTGTGTGCATGTGTGAGTAATCCTCAAGGAGTTAGTTAAGTGAGTTTGCGATATTCGTTCCAATTCTACAGGTTGAGTTTAACTTAGGCAGAGGTCGGTTGTGTCTTTTGCTATTTTGAGTATTTTAAATGATGTAATATACATAGTGTTCTCTTTTCTGCTGTGTGTGACGAATTTCAACGATTAATATAGCGCTCCATCAGTTAAAAGATTGAAGATATAATAAACTCCTCAAATATTTTGTGAAATATAGCTATCCAGGTTTTGCTGACCGAAATCTTATTCTTCTTTCGTCAATTTTGAAGGTGTTAAATAATAAGAAGATGGTTAAGTAACTGCATTGTATGTAATCTAGGTTTAAATATGCACGTGTATTTGGAAACTGTCATAGATTTAGCTTTTATGCATACACATCGGTCAACAGATAACAGATAGGAATATGGAGAGATAGATGGATTAGATAGATAGATAGATAGATAGATAGATAGATAGATAGATAGATAGATAGATAGATAGATAGATAGATAGATAGATAAGCTATTTATTGGACATGAAAAAAAGAGATTGCTTGTTTCTTCCGTTGATGATATTGATTCCTAACTATATAATATAATATTTTGTGTTTTGTTAAATTATTTATATATTTATTCTCTACAGATATGGAATTGATTGCTGATTCTCATCATATATTCACTTGATAAGATTGAATAATTTTGCGGCGAGAACAAATAATGAAATTGATGTTTAATGAAAAAGTATATGAAAAAAAAGAAGAACCTGCAAGAAAGAGGATTCCTATGTAAACCTGGCATGAGATATAATTCTATAATGTCACGTTTTCGTTATTAAACATCGAGTTTATGTCTATATTGATGGAGATAACTCGAGTCTAAATCGTGTCTTCCCATATATCGTTTATCAAATGTAACTTCATATTTCATTTAAATAACGTAGCAAGTGGCTTTTTTTTTTCTCTTGCTCATTCATTATTTACGAAAGCATTAATGCAGATTTTGTGATTAATTGCAAACTTAGTTTTATGAACTTTCTACTTCGTCTTCCCATTGACAATCTTAAAAAATGTAAATTGATAAAATTCACTCTACATGTCATAAATAAAGAACTTTGATGGCTGCTCAAAGGACATCATTATTAACCAATTATATAGCATTTGGCTAAGATAAATTCAATCAACAATGATCAATGGAAAAAATAATAGTAAGAGATATCACGGGCATTTGAGAAAATCACAAGCCGAGTCATATTGTTTATTTACGTTCAGTGTTCAAATCCCATCGATTTACTATTCTTTCTCGCAGATCAGGCTCTAAACGGAGATTGATCAGATCTATACTTATAAAGGGTCCAAATCTAACCGGCACATATATGGTAGAATATTGTTCAGTGCGCTCTTAATTAAATGCGTTGAAATACTTCTTGAGGGTTATGTGGTAATATTTAAAGCAGGCTACGTAACTCGTTGAACCTCAAAAGCAGCCGGTCATTTTTGTTTATTTCTATTTACTCCTTATAACACTCGGCTTATAATAAAATAAGTGCTTTCTATCATAGCGTTATTTACGCATTCTAAATCATGTTCACTTCGTCTGAACATTTTCGCAATGATAAAGGGATGGACTGGATATACTACTGGAGATTTTTGAGCAAGAAATCTTACGAGAGAACCTCGGGTCGATCTAACATCTTTTAGTGAAATGAGTTTCAGAGCAGCTGCATGGAAGCCTGTCGGATGCATTCCACCGCTAATCCAATCTTATAACACTGTGACTCGTTGATTCAGTGTGGTATTGTCGTTAATAATAGATTTTTTTTTTTTTGGAAACATTCAGCCTGTGACTCGTTAACTCATTGAACAGGCAGTTTTGTCGACTGACTACTTAAATACTCATTGTACGAACGATGAAATCGACACCTTTTTTAAATCTCAATATGTCATTTCCGTACTCTAAAGAGAGTAACATATGACTTGATATCAGACAGCTTGCTCTACCAGATATATAGTATCTCAAAGGGTAAACATTTTGCTTCACATAAATTAAGTTACAGATGGTGAACGGTTTCCAGCTATGAGATTGTACTATAATTGAACTCCATATGTTTCTTTTGTTTCTAAAGTTTGTTTTTGTTCTACCTAGGTTACTGTACCACAAGATTTAAATTTGACTTTTATCCATCCATTGAGAAAGAAATTAGGTGATACGTAATCATAATACGTAGCTGCCAATTTCAATGCAATGTTGAAATTTAAACATTGAGCTAATTATTTTCTCTTTTTGATAAATTAAAAATTAATAAAATGTATTAACAATTAGGTAACTGTTTGCTTTCTCTGTGAATGGCGAGCTACGCAATTTTCCTCACTATATTAATACATCTACGTTGTGAATATATGAATCCATATTCATATATAGATAATAAACAAATATAGGATAGCTATTATGCATAGAAAATCAGGGGGTCGTTTGTGAAAACTTTTGCTCATTTTCTTATTATTATTATTATTTACTCCCTCTCTTTATTTGTTTTTCTTCTCCTTCTCCCCTTGTTCTTCTCATTCACCATCATCGTCGTTGCCAACATCATCACCATCATCATCTTATTCATCATTGTAATCATGACACGAAAATCTTCATACTCATCATCATCATCATCACCGTACTACTACTAATGGTAATACTATTACTACTACTAATAATAATAATAATATTCCTACTAATACTACTACTACCACTACTACTGCTACTTCTACTGCTACTCCTGCTGCTGCTGCTACTACTACTACTACTACTACTACTACTACTACTACTACTACTACCGCTGCTACTGCTACTAATCTTACTAGCACCACCTCCATCACCACCATCAATACTGTTGCACTACTATTGCAGATGCTACCGCTGCCACTACTAGCGCTGACTTAAGCCGCTCAAGCTGCTCAAAGTAGATCTCCTTTCTTATCGCTTGGTTTGGGTTTAAAAATTCAAAGTGGACTAAATTTTTCATATCCCACCAAACAGATAACAACATATTACGTGGGTGAAGACCTTCTTTTGCCTGGGATGTCGGAGTTTCTCCTTTCCCTACCCACTGTCTTCGGCGCTTCA
>NC_142935.1:93267944-93277944 GCF_046866305.1 Octopus bimaculoides
TTTGAAATATTCCAAATAATAAAAAAAAAACAAGAATGAAAGAGAGAAAGAGGGAGAGAGAGAGAGAGAGAGAGAGAGAGAGAACAAGTAAAATCGCAATAACTTGAGCAACATAATGAGATAAAGCAAGTGGATGTTATATCACGACTTCAAATAGTAGAAACAACTCGATTATCAATTGATTTATTAGGGACCTGGCATTGTCGCTAGCATATTTAGCACGAAATTTATATCATAGGGTTGGGCTGTTAAAATGTTTATGATAGAAATTTCATAAATTAAAATTATATACAAAACACACGCTGTTCTTGGTTTTTAACTGCAAATAATCACCAGGTTTAACAAGGGCCAACGGTAGCCTTTGGTGGCGACCATTCTGCTGCAAGCATCCAACAGATTCTCAGATATGAATATGATTGCTCTTACGAAGCCACCGATACAGAAGGCCAGGATACAGGAGCAATTGAGTATCGCCGAGTGTGTGTTTGAGTATGTGCATATGTGAATATATATATATATGCGTTCGTTTTGTTACGGTACGTTACGTGCAATGTGGGTGCGTATCTGTCCAAATATGTATGTTGCTCATAGAATGTAAGATACGTAACCTGTATCTATCCACATAAATATATCACAAATGAGAAATATATGCAGCACATATATGACCATATATTTGCACATATCAGTGTATATTCATAGACAAAATATAAATACATGTGCACACGGACACGCACATACATATGTGCATGTATGTATATATATATATATATATATATATATATATATATATACATATATATATATATATACATATATATATATATATATATATATATATATATATATATATATATATATATATATATATATATATATATATATATATATATATATAGTTCATATACATATACAGTATATGTGTGAGTGCGTTTATGTCACTCCGCAAATGTTACTTTTCTGTTATTTACATGCCTCTTTAATAATTATATACGAGTTCGCATCTTTATTGAAATTTAGTTCTTCCTGAGAAAGAGATTATAACTAAGAATTTAAATAAAAAACTGTTATTCAAACTATGCAAACGAGTTCCATTTGATGCAGAGAAAATTAATAAAAGATCACACTTCACAACAGTTCAAAGCTGGCGTTTCTTTACCTTCTTATCTTTTGTGTATATGAGTAATAACTGCGTTTTAAGACTTCTAAAGATGGCACTTACATGCGTTGTATTCTTTGAAAAGCTTTCATATTTGCCATCTGAAGAATTTTTGTGAAAAGTTGGTAGAATTTCTTAATTATATGCCGCTATACTTGTTCCTATTTCACAAAAGCCGTTGAAAAGAATAAATATTTCATATATATATATATATATATATATATATATATATATATATATATATATATATATATGAAAAGAATATTTCATATATATGTGTGTATGTATGTATGTATGTATGTATATTCTTTTATCGTGTCTCGTCTTTCCATCGATAATTTTACTAGAAGTGAAATGCTGTCTGGAACTTTTCCGAGTAAGAATGACTATTTGTTCCAAGACATACTACTTCGCCTACGTTACAGTAAAATATTACCAAATTCATTGGTTATTATTCATTGATTTAGAGCGTTAAACCAGACTTCTTCTAACTGTCTGACTCATTGTTGCGATCTCTTCATTCTGAGTTCAAATTTCGCCAAGATGGACTTTGCGTTTCACTTTGCGGGGTTGATAAATTAAGTACCAGTTGCGTACGGGAGCCGATCTAATTGACTGGGCCCCTCCTCCAAAATTTCGGGCCTTGTCCCTAGAGTAGAAAAAAGTGTGTGTGTGTGTGTGTGTGAGTGTGTGTGTGTGTTTGCGTGTATGTCTGTATGTGTGTGTCTGTCTGTGCGCACGTTTGTATGTGTGTTCTAATATATACCTGTTGGAACATAACATGGCATAAAGTAGTGTTTATGCCACTTAAAATAAATGCGTCAAATTAGCTTCGAAGGTAGTTTGCACGTTTGACCAATTAATTATGCGAATACATGAACGCACACAGGCGCACATATGTATAGGTATATATATATATATGTGTGAGGGGTACGTGGGTGGGGGGTGCGTGTGCGTGTGTGTGTGTGTGTGTGTGTGTATATATATATATATATATATATATATATGCATGTAGCAAGATAGATATAGATTTCAGGATCTATTCCATCTCAATCACAGATTTTTAATTAATTTTTTTAACTAAACAGTTTGAAACGTCGAATACTGCTGGAATTTCTCACGTAGAACACGGTTTACTCTGAACGGTTTTGACAAAATTTCGTCTTTTAGAAGTTATTTCGTGTTAAAGTTGTCGTATTTGGGTAATTTTAACCAATGAACGACGTGTGTTCGGTTGAAGAATGCTACTGCTGTTTGCGATAGTAAAAAAAAATACTATGCATGGGTATGTTGCCCGGAAGACTGAAGAAGACAACAGAATTGGCAGAAAGCGCAGCCTTTCTTGGTCACAACCCGCTACATAGCATCACACTTCGAGGGCAATGCGTATGCAATCCAGGGACGAGAGATTGACACAACGTACCTGGTGAACAAGAGAGACAGTGACGCTCTTGTAATCCCAAGGTGCAACCGCATGTGTAGGCTATGTCATGTTTCTGTGGAAGGCATCACGCATGCGATTAGCAGGTGCCCTAAAACGTCATAACAGTACTACCTCCCTATGTGGCACAATGTTGTTGCTAAAACAGTTTACAATGCCATCCGCAAAATAATACTGTCTTCAAATAAGCTTAGAAAATTCTTCTGTTATGGAATACATTCATATATACCAACTCAAGGAATACTGGTGGAATATTTGCGTCAAAACTCCTGTCAAATGTAAACTGTCAAATGTAAACAGTCCGGATATTGCTGTTTGGGACAAGGGCAAAGGTATGTACCATCATAGAGGTCAGATGGCAGATATAAATATCTCTTTGAAAATGAAAGATACAGAAGATATCTATGGACAACAAGCTTCGAAACCTCCAGGTTCTATATCTAGACTATGAATTCATATTCGTACCAATAATAATTGGAGCACTAGCTTTTTCAGTAAATGTTTAAAAGCGAATCTGGATAAAATGGGATTTTTAGAAAGAGAAATCGACCGGCTAGTTCGTACATTAAAAGTGCAATCTTTGAATAGAACAGTAAAAATATGCGAGTCTTTTCTCAAATTCCAAACGTGAATTTGTCTGCGTTAACTACATCCCAAATATGGAGCCTTGTATCTTTGATGGAAACCGGCTCCCTCCTCAGTGGAAGATTTAGAATAATTAGAAAAATAGATCACACACACACACACACACACACACGCACACATCTCTCTAAAGGAGACTACGGCAGCAGTATTAATTGTTATCGCCAAGCTAACATGGCAGTCCAAGAAAATAGGATGAATGCTGCCCTGGATTAACTACAAGAGGCCCTCGCTTCTAGCTAGCTATGTGACACACAAACCTGTGTCCATTACAACCTTCGAACAAGGGAATTCAGCAGCGACACCTGGTCGGTTCGTCTACTCCACATTGATAAGAGGCAATCACGCCGAAACTAGTCTATGGATGTTGAACCAGCAAGGGGAAGTTGCTGACCTCCCCTGTTCGAAAGTGATAATGGACACAAGTTTGCGTGTCACATAGCATTCGACCTATATCCCTGCACTGCCATGTTAGCTTGGCGATAACTATTAATATATATATTAATATATATATATATATATATATATATATATATATATATATATATATATATATATATATATATATATATACACACACACACATGTGCTCTTTTCACATTCAGCGTATATACATGCATATAATACGCAAGCCATGTTAGCTAGGCGATAACAATTAATACTGCTGCCGTAGTCTCCTTTACAGAGATGTGTGCGTGTGTGTGTGTGTGTGTGTGATCTATTTTTCTCATTAATAAATGGGCAATCATATGCACATATTTCTACGTATCGGAAAGCATTTGCTCGCAGTTTTCTAAAACAAATACAGCAAAATATCTGTGTATCTATAGAACAATCAAAATGATACGCATAAAAAAATCACCATAATATTGAGGAAAAAATACGAGAAAATTGATATAATAGCACAATAATTAATAGAAAAATTAATCATGTTGGAGACTAAAGGGAAAAAAGAAGCGAACAGGCGATAAACAGAAACGAAAACGTTCAAAATATTCTGAAACAATAAGAGAGCAATGTTAAATTGAAGAAAAAAGAAATAAAATCTAATGGGAGATATGCATAAGTATGAGAAGCAGTTGGCGTATACAAGGGAAAGGATGGAGTGACTTAGCAAGCTTGACATAGATATTAGAGATAATGTTTAAGAGAACAGAGATAGGGAGAGAGAGAGAGGGAGGTAGAGAGAGAGAGAGAGAGAGAGAGAGAGAGAGAAAGGGAGAGAGATGAGAAGAGAGAAGAATGAGCGCAAAGACAGTAAGGGAAGCAGACTTAGTAAGAAAGAGTGGGTGTATATAGGCTGCAATATGGTAAAGATAGAAAATTATTAGATATTTCTGCTGAAACATTGTTGCAGCTCTATGCGAACATATATATTTGTTAGTGTATACATACATACATACATACATACATACATATATATATATACATATATATATATATATGTATGTATGTATGTATATGTATGTATATCACGCACTCTCACTCATATATGTGTGTGTGCGTGTGTGCGTGTGGGTGTGCTTACATGCGTGCTTACATGCGTGCGTGCGTGCGTGCGTGCGTGCCTGCGTGTGTGCGCGTGTGTGTGTGTGTGTGCATGTGCATGTGCATATTAGGTGCTTTTGATATATTTTAGACGATTTCGATGGCGCACGTGAGTAAATCATAAAAATGATGTCTATGAAATCTCGAATAGGTGGTCGACTGCAAGAAAGAAAACGAAATGATATAAAAGATATAGAAATACAAAGAAGGACAAATCCAATATATCGTGTAATTAGCAAAAACGCCATTATTTATTGTATTTATGCAACATACTTTATGCATAATTCATTTTTTCTAGTCATATCGGATTTCAAGATGAAGAACAAATATGCTAATAATAGGGATTTATAATACAATACATGAACACACTTTATATTAAACATATTAAGTAAAACTTATAAAATACACTTATAAAAACTACTTTATAAATTTAATTAGTAGACAAGGCAAAGGATATGACGTAAACACGCAAATATATGTATGCGTATACACGTACATATAAAATTTAGGTAACATTTGATGTACTGAATCTTGTGCGCATTAATTTCTTAATATATTTACATGCGCTCATCAATTTTCTTTCATGGTCTATTGGTTATGGTATTTGAATCAGGATCACGATGTTTTGAGTTCAACTACTGGAACGAAAGATGAATTATGTCTTTACGTAAAGCAGTCCATTGCTCATTCTTCCATCTGCTCGGCTGAAAATGAACACTTGTAGAGTGCTGGCGCAATTCTCTCTCCGTGCAGCTTTCAGAACTTGCATCTGCCACCGGAGCAAAGGACGAGTCAGTCGAGCGGGAGCCTACGGACACTATAAAACAATTAGCAAAGCTCAGGTCTGGCTTTTAGTAACGTTCAATGAGTACGTGATTATGCTGTGAAGGTACATAACCTAATGTTTACGGTGTGGTACTAATGATATGATTGTCGTTTAATTCCAGGATACGGTGTAAAGTTGTATTCTTAAGCAAAACACTTCCGTTCACGTTGTTGCACATCACTCACCTGTAAATGAGTAACATTGCGACACACTAGCTTTCCTTCCAGGAAAAATGTTGTAATCTCGATCACTTATACGCCATGGAAACCGCGTACTCAGCCATATGATTCCTAGTAATAGAGGCAGCAATGCGTTATGTCTGTAGGTACATATACATACGCTCGTGTATGTGAATATATATATATATATATATATATATATATATATATATAAATTGGAAACGTAAAAATAAAAACAAAACACAAAGGATTCTGCGGTACACGTGTTACAAGCTTTATAGTTGTTGCATCCTTATTGGTATATAATTGATAGTATGAAGCTATCTTCAGCCGTAAATATATTCTTTCCCAATTTATTCTTTCACCCCGGCCACGATCTGGCATACACAGGTGCTTACAACTATCAAGTATTACCTCTAACATTTACTTATATATATATATATATATATATATATATATATATATATATATATATACATTAATACACATACAGACAAACAAATATATGTCTCTGTGTGTGTTTGTGTGTGTGTGCTTATATGTTATATTTTGACATGGACATGTGCAAGACTTCGTACATTAACCCGCATTTACTTGTAATTATTTACTCATAACATTTCAAAATTGGTGTCCCCACGAGATATATTCAATATGGATACATATGATATTGATTCCATTTCTAATCGAAATCTCCTAGAAAATTCTGAGATACTTTCGGGTAGAAGAATAAAATATGTGCATATGTATGTATATATAAGTGTTTGTAAGTGTGAGCATAGTGTGTATGTATGTATGTATGTATGTATGTATGTATGTATGTATGCATAATTAAGATTCAGTTAAATTAAGTAATTAATTTGAGGTACTAAGTCAGTCAGGTATTTCCGCACAGCTCGAAGTTAGGTGAATAAAAAGCAAATAACAAGAATGTCCAAGTATCTGTGCATACCTGGACATCCTTGTTACTTATTTGCTTTATATATGTATGTGTGTGTGTGTGTGATTTTGTATGTTTCTTTCCTTTCTCCATTGTCCTTCTCCCTATCTTTCTCTCGTTCTCCGTTTCTCCGGAAAGCACATAAGTTTTCTCCTCATCCAAACAAAACAAAATAACATCCGATTCACGTAAAGAACGAGCAAACGTTTTGCTTTTATTATTTTGGATTTTTGTCTTGAAGAGTTCGGTTAAACGTACGAAAGCACCACAATATCTGTACACAACTTCAAACACTCTATACACACACACACATACACACACACAGATTAATACATCGATAGATCGATAGATAGATAGATAGCTATCTTGTTATTATAGCCACACAGGGCTAAATACAGAAGATGGACAAATTACCAAGTAGAGCTTTTCTTGGGGGGGGAGGATAATTTCGATCAAAAGGGATCGCGGGAAGAAAAAAAACGTGGGTGGGTGGGGGCGATCAATAGGGATCGTGTATCACAGTCGATGTAAAAAACGGGGAATAGATTAGGTTTATCCGTGGAGAGAAAAGCCTACGGAAAAGACCACGGTCACCTCAGGCTTTTTTTTTTAAAGGTACATGAAAGTATGTACCTTCTCTCTTTTAGTCTCTTTTTGTTACAAGTCTATGCTTAAAATGGTGTCATCTTTCATTCTTACCATTCTTGCCACATTTACCCATTTTTTATTGAAACTTTCGATAAATAGATAGATAGATACACACATACATACATACATATATACATACAAACAAACAAACATACATACATACATACATACACACACACATACATACATACATACATACATACATACATACATACATACGTGCATATATAAACACATGTACGTACTTATACTTACGTACATTAACATGCATAGTCGTCTAATAAAACTTGCGTTAGGAATAGGTAAATGTACAAACAGAGGGACCTCTAGATCTACTAGTCACTTAGTACGTAAAATCTAAATCCATATTCACTATGTCATAATCAGTATATATTAGATGCTTTTCTCTCTACCCACATTTACTCTACAGCATATTAGTCCTTTAGTTATAGCCGACATTTTGTAATGGTTTCGCAACGAAGGAAATGCGAAACATGAGAGTAAGATGAGGCAGAGAGCGAGGGGAAGGTGAGATTTAAGACAAAGAGAAGGAATGAAAGGAGGAAGAAATTGCAGAAAGAAACGATGAACAAGAGAGAGAGAAAGACAGACAGGCAGTGTGATAGAGGAAAAGAACGTCAGAGAGAAAGGGAGAGAGAGAGAGCGCGCATGCTGTACAACACGAAAATGTGAATAGAGGAAAATAGAGTTAGAATTCTTCTTGTTGAGGGAGAATCAATAGCACCATATGAATATTCGTCAAGGCTATTCTTAGAGAATCTTCTGCTTGAATGAGCTAAAACACTCGTTTACAACATCACGTGCAACGTTAAGTCGGTGGAAAAGCTTTACTGATAAAAACAAATGGCTGCAGAAGACGAGAAATATAAAGTAGAACAAAGGTAACTTTTCTCTTGTTTTCATACATAGCTTTCTACGTACATTGAAACACACACACACACACACACACACACACACGCACACACACACACACACACACGAATATACTTGCAAACGCATATGTATATGCATATACAAATACATAACAGACATACATGAGAGTCCCTATGTGTTTGGACATGACCAAGTACATGTATAATGCATATATACATTTGCGTATCTATGAATGTATATGCAACGTATAATAGACATGTATATATATATATATATATATATATATATATATATATATATATATGTGTGTGTGTGTGTGTGTGTGTGTGTGTGTGTGTGTGTGTGTGTGTGTGTGTGTGTAGGTATGTATATGTGTGAGCATACATGACTGTATTTATATGTATGCACACAAACACACGCACATCTATCTATATATATATATATATACATATAAATATATGTACGTATATAAATATATGTGTGTGTGTCTGTGTGTACATATGTTTGTGTGCGTGGATATATATTTGTGTGTGTGTATTGTTCTCTTATTTTATGTGTACTTATACATATAATTCTGTCGTTGCGTCACGTGATATATCGATGCCTATGAAGATGGTCATAATATATTTTGTTTATCACGAAAGTGCTTTAGGTTTGTGAAATGATACTGTGATTTTCATTGTTGTTCTGTTTGTAATGTATGTATGCACTGCTTATCAAAGTAGTGTTGAAGGGTTATGGCATTTAGTTTGTTCTTTTTTTCTAATCCTGCAGTATTGTTGGTTTTGCAGTGGTTACCAGCGGTGACGTTGGTAAGGTATTCCACGGCTGCGTTAGTATTCATTGACAGTGTTACTGCTCATGAATCTTCTTTCATTTTTGTTGTCGTTAGCGTGGCAGATTCACAGAATCATCATTAGAACTCTGAGAAAATGCCAACGACTAATTCTTCGAGAATTTTGTTACGTTCTGATTTCGAAATTAAATTAGGACGCCTTTGCTCTTTGACATTCAAAGGCTCAATGAAATTAGATACCGGTCAAGTACTGGTGCTAATGCTATCGACTAATATATTCGCTTCCAAACTGCTGGTATTTGCTTATGTAAGAAATCTTTATCATCATTGCTGACAGAATCGTTTGCAGGCCGGGCAAAATACTTAGCGGCATTTTGTTTGTCTTTATGTTGACCCCGCAGAAGTCGATTTTGCTTTCATCCAATCGGGGTCAATAAATTAATTACTAATCCCCTATCCCAAGCTGCATTTGTAGTAAAAATTTGAAATTATGATTATTATTATTATTATTATTATTATTATTATTATTATTATTATTACTATTACTTCTTTTTATTACAGGTTTTGTTGGAACTCCTGGAGTCTTGCATGCGTAGCGGACTAGCTACTAGTAGTCTTATTTTTATCACGTCTTTTCACTGCACTACAGAGCGTAGCTCTGTGTGCCTTGGGTATGTGCTGTGGTTTGTTGTGATGCTCTTATTTTTACTGTATTGATGGAGTTTTACGTAGTGCGTGTACAATGTCTAGTAGTGCTATTTTCTGTATGTTATATTTTCTTGTTAGCCCAGATGCTTTTGTTCTGAATATTTTCTCATCATACCTAATGCGTCTACTATGACAGGAATTCCAATTACCTCTACTTCCGGATCTTTGTATTTTGAAAGTTTCTCTGTTTCTTTTAGAGAAACATTGTCATCTATTGGTACTGAT
>NC_142935.1:93282944-93295444 GCF_046866305.1 Octopus bimaculoides
GTGTGTGTGTGTGTTTAAGTTTGTATTTATGTATGAACGAATGTATGTATGAACGAATGTATGTATGTATATATGTATATATGTAGTTATATGAATATTAAATATTTAATTCTGTTTCTTGGAGATCCTGTGGATAGAAAGCTTCAAGGTTAGTCAATCCCTTTAATTCATATTTCTTAGTCAATCTTGTGATTGATTATTGTAGACGAACTATAGTTATATGATGCAATGAATTTTAAAGTTTCTGCTATGTCTAAAACTCTGAAGCAAAAGTTAATCCGTGGCAAATTTTTATGACTGTCGATGAGTCTATCTCTACTATCTCAACCTGATGGACGGTGAAATTGTATTCAAAAACTACGTACATTTATCTCCCTACACATAAAATTTAAGTAAATTTTTTTCTTTTATCATTTCGTGAATGATAAATAATGGTGGACTAATGAGGTATTAATGTAACGTTGGACAGCATGCCTGCAGCATTCCTTATGGATCTTTGAGTTCTGATTTCAAATCCTATATATGTGGCAGACAAAGCCTGTGTCTCGGTTTAAAACAACCATTTGGCCTTGGACATTGTGTACCTATAGACGAATCGACTCTGTTAGACTAATTCAGGCTTTGTCTATATTTTAAAGATATATGATTCCCCCGCCCTCCCGTCAGTTTTGGATGTCATACGAAATGTGACGTACGTTACCCTTGTCTCAATGTAAACAAACTTTATGTCGAACAGCTGGCTCTAGCAGGGCGCACTCTGTAATTGAATTTCCATCGAATGACAAATCGCAGATCTCTATGACAAAGTAATACGGGGGAAGTGTCAGTGGGAATATAGCAACGTGTTATATGTGAGAGTGCTTAAGTATTGCAGTTTCAATAGACAAACAATATTGATATGTAAATTATTAATTAATTTCTCACTCATTTTTACCAAGTTTTAATCCCCTAGTCATATTATGAGAACCGTGTGAATAGAGCTAGAATTTAAAATTCAGGATGTTTGCCCTGTACGGTTAGCGAGGGTCTCAAGTATTACTCAACCGCTTTATATACAAGATGAGATGCAATAATGTCATTTTAGCTATTGAGATATAATACTATTGGAGTGACCACGTAAATCGAAATGAATTTCCAATGAAAGGATACTTAAAGAGAATAAGTAGATTTAGGAGAAGGGGTCGTAATTGACGTAACAGTGCAAGGAATTTCTGGGCAAGTTAGGATGATTAGGAAAAGGGGATGGATGAGTGAAACATAGCTTGAAAAATTAGGGCAGAAAGTGTCTTTAGAAAGAGTTTCTTTTTTAAATGGTCAAGATTGTCTTAAGGGGGATGATATCAAAGACAACTGTGAACACAGCAAAAGAAATATTTTGGGTTGACATTTTACCGCTGCTGTTACTGGTAGCGTTCTTACTGTCATCGTTTGCCGCTACCATTATTAATACTTTATATTTCAGGGGGTTATTAATATTTCAGGGGGCTAAACATAGAGGAGACAAGCAAGGACAGACAAAGGGATTAAGTCGATTACATCGACCCAGTGCGTAACTGGTACTTTTTTCATCGACCTCGAACGGATGAAAGGCCAAGTCGACCTCGGCGGTACAATTATTATTATTACTTAGTGAGGTGGTGTTATGCTGGATTTACTGATACTGGTAATTTTCGAAACCTTTTTTGACATAACATCGCCTTTGCGATGATTATTATTATTATTATTCGTGCGGGGAGCTGGCAGAATCGTTAGCACGCCAAGCATAATGCCTAGTGCTATTTCGTCCGTCTTTACGTTCTGAGATTAAATGCCACCGTGGTCGACTTTACCTTTCATCCTTCTTCAGACATCGTACCTATGGCAGAAATGACAATTATTATTATTATTATTGTTATTGGTGATGATGTTTTTCTTCTTGTGATTAATATTATTATTGTTGTTAAGGCACCCAACGGTGAGATTGCTTGCGCGTCGGACGAAAGCCTTAGTGGTATTTCTTCTAGGTTCATGCGTCTTGAGTTCAAATTCCGCCAAGTTCGACCGCTTTTCATTCTTTCGGGAATGACCCAAAAATATACGGGTCAATTCCTGGGGTTGATGAAACCTACTTTACCCCTCCCCTCAAAATTGCTCCTCTTACGCCTGAATCAGTAGCAATTATTCTTCTTATTACTTTTAATATCGCAGTAATTACACCATCGACGTAGATTGAAATGATATGTGGAATATTCTGATGAGAATAATGAAGATGATGTATAAAATGTTATTTTATAAAAAATAAAAATCTCTATCTAATTATGATATTAGTTTATTATTCACATGATAGCTCAAAGATTTCCTCGCCTATTTTATGGATATTTTATGTTTATTTTTGGTTTTTCTTTTTCTTCTGTGATTTAATAACTCTTAAATACAGTCATTTCCCGTTTTTTCCTTCCGAATTAATTTGAAAACAACATGATATATGTGTATGTGTGTGTATGCGTCTGTGTGTGTGTGTGAATGTGTGTGCGTGCGTGTGCGGGCGTGTGTATGTATTTATAAGAATGTATTTGTATGAGAAAATATATTAACTCTGAAATAATTTTCTTTATTAATAGTATATCAATCAACCAGCCAAAAGTTTTATTTTGTCATATTTATTATTATTATTATTCATTATTATCATTATTATTATTATTATTATGATCATTATTATTATTATTATTATGATCATTATTATTATTATTATTATTATTATTATTATTATTATTATTATTATTATTATTATTCATTATTATCATTATTATTATTATTATTATTATTATTCAGTAGTTTTATTTTTATAACGTGCTTTCACTTCACTACCGAGCGCAGCTCTGTGCGCCTTGGGTATGTGCTGTGGTTTGCTGTGGTGCTCTTATGTTTACTGTATTGAAAGTGTTTTGCGTAGAATGTGTGCAGTACCCAGTAGTGCAATTTTCTGTATGTTATATATATTTGTAAGTCCTGGTGTTTTTGTTATGTATTTGTCTGAATATTTTTTTATTATACCTAAGGCACCTACTATGATAGGAATTGTTTCTGTTTTTAGATTCCACATTCGAGTTATCTCTATTTCCAGGTCTTTGTATTTTGAAAGTTTTTCCATTTCTTTTAGAGAAACGTTGTCATCTGCTGGTATTGAAACATCAATTAGAAGGCATTTTTTTCCTTCATGATCTTTGACAACTATATCTGGTCTATTTGCCTTAATTTCTCTATCTGTGTGTATTGGCATATCCCAGAGTATGGTTGCTTTCTCGTTTTCTGTGACCTTTTCTGGCGTGTGTTTATACCATCTTTTTTCTGTTGCTATTCCATAATGTTGGCATAGCTTCCAGTGTATATAGGTCCCAGCTCTGTCGTGTCTGTGAATATATTCCTTCTTAGCCAGGACTGGGCAGCCAGAGATAATATGATTTATTGTTTCTTGTCGATCTCCACATATTCTACAGTTACTTGTTATATTTCTTTTCATTATGTGTTTTTGGTAATTTCTGGTGGGGAGGCTTTGGTCTTGTGCAGCAATTAAAAATCCTTCAGTCTCTGCTTTGAGTCCTGAGCTTCTCAGCCATCGCTGGGATTTTTCTCTGTCTATTTCTTTCGCATTTAGTTTAGCCCAGTATTTACCATGTAGGGGCTTTTCTTGCCATCGTTTTATCATGGTCCGTTGCTGTTCTAGTTTTAGTTTGGATTTCATTTGTTTTATAGCTTTTGTTGTTTCTTCTTCTTCTTCTTCGTATTTGTTAGGTAGATTGATTTCTTGTTTGTATTTGTCAGCTTCCTTAAATACTGAAAACAGTTTTTTGTTTTGCTCGTGTTTTGTGGCTATTTGTATTAGTTTCCCTTGCTTCTGGAGTAGGTATTTTTGCAGTCCTATGGTGGTTATTTTATAATAGTTTTCTAGCTGTATAAGACCCCTGCCACCTTCTGTGCGTTGTATATATAGCCTTTCTATGTCAGATTTTGGGTGGTGCATCCTATATCCTGTCATTATTTTTCTTGTTTTCCTGTCTATTTTACATAGTTCGTTTAGTGTCCAGTTAAGGATGTTGTAGCTGTAGCTTATAACTGGGACAGCTAAAGTGTTGATACCCATTATCTTGTTTTTAGCATTGAGCTCTGTTTTTAGTATTGATCTAACTCGTCTATAGTACTCTTTCTTTATTTTTTCTTTCATTTGTGTATGTTGTATCCTATCTAGTTCATTGACTCCTAAATACTTATATGGTTGGCTTTCGTCTAGTTCTCTTATTTCATTGGCTTTATCTAGTGTTATATTGCTACTTTTAACTAATTTTCCTCTTTTCAGGGTTGCTTTGGCACATTTTTCTAATCCGAATTTCATTTCTATTTCCTTGGTAAAGCCGTGTACTGTCTGTAGTAGTGTTTCTAGCTCTTTGTCGTTTTTTGCATATAATTTTAGGTCATCCATATATAGAAGGTGGCTGACTGTTTTTCCATAGCATTTGTAACCGCATCCAGTTCTATTTAGCAATTCTGTGAGAGGTGTGAGTGCCAGGCTATTATTATTATTATTATTCATTATTATCATTATTATTATTATTATTATTATTATTATTATTATTATTCATTATTATCATTATTATTATTATTATGATCATTATTATTATTATTATTATTATTATTATTATTATTATTATTATTCATTATTATCATTATTATTATTATTATTATTATTATTATTATTATTATGATTATGATTATTATTATTATTATTATTATTATTATTATTATTATTCATTATTATCATTATTATTATTATTATTATGATCATTATTATTATTATTATTATGATCATTATTATTATTATTATTATTATTATTATTATTCATTATTATCATTATTATTATTATTATTATTATTATTATTATGATTATGATCATTATTATTATTATTATGATCATTATTATTATTATTATTATTATTATTATTATTGTTGTTGTTGTTGCCGTTGTTATTGCTGTTGTTCTTGTTGTCGATGTTGCTGCTGCTATTTATCTTTCATTAAATCACTATCTTATAGCCATGACTATGTCTAATCATTTCTCCTCGTTGCATAAGTCGTAGAAATATGTTTTTGTTTTCATTTTTATTACATAGAATTTATTCTGAAGTGGTGCCTAATTATTTTCAAGCGAATACAACTACCGCGTCGTTTGATGAAATGATCAGAGTTTGTGTCTCTATTTAGAATGTGATTCTAACATATTTCTAGATTACATGAACAGTATAATTCTGACATCATATATATTCTCAGAATCGTCTCACTATTTTACTTTTGTAACTTTGTCTTTCAGTCAACAGTGATTTTGAGAGTATTGTGACAGAGGGACACAGGTATTTTAAAGACAGAAACCTGTCCCGAGTTGTTAAACCTGATTACTGTCTAAGTCTACCAAATAAATAATCCTGTTTGGGGGTTTAACTCAGAACGGAAAGAATCAAATATCTTAAGGCACCCCAGATTGGTTCATTTTTTATCGGACGTGGCATATTTATTTGTAGTATAGGCACAAGGACTGAAATTTTGGTGGACTTATCTAGTCGATTACATCACTAAAATGGTCAGCTCGTATTTGCTTTTACCGAGCCGAAAGTGTGATATGAATAGTTGATAGCGACGGAATTTGAATCCAAAACGTTTCTCTGGATGTAGCGCTGCTAAAAATCAGTTCGAAATGCTGTTCTGCCAAGCAACCGCCTTTCAATTCTGCAATTTTTGGCACAATGTCAAGTGGACCACTTGATAGAGTATATGTAGTTGTAGACCTGCTGTATTACTACAACAACCACAGCACCAATCACACTTTTTAAGCACTTCTACGCATATTTAGTCCTTCATCGGATAGATAAAGTTTTCATTTCATTTATGGAATGAAGGTCAGTGGACTGAGAGAATTAATAGAAGGCCCGACACCAAATCTTACGAAACTTATGTTTGTATTTCGTAATTCTGGTGATGATAAAATATAGCAAGACAAGTACTACGTCCGATGGTGCTGATTAATATCATCCCTTGAACGATTTTGCCTTTCTCTTAACACAAACCTATTTTTCCCACAAGCCAATAGTGGTGGAATGACAAAATCATTGAGCTATTCGTTTCGCCTCCACATATGGTGAGATGAAAGAAATCCCGCAAGGAAAATGTTACGTTTCATCAATCTATACACTTTTGATAAAGTTACGTACCAGTCAAATATATACTGCGTCGATAAAAATCGATATTTTCTTGTCTCACAAGTCTCTGAAATTATGAGTATGGTAGAAAGGGTATTAATCCACTAGTCTCTGCTATATTTCTGCTAAAGGAGAATACATTCAGTAACCACTCTAAGCAAGACATGTCTCATTTCTGAAGGTTTATATGAGAAACACATAAATATGTTTGCTACTTTATATTAGTGACAGCAAGAAACAGTATGTCACTTCCAAACAGGTTTTAGAATGTTAACTTCGTTCTTAGAGAACTTTTCGATCAATATTTTCTTCCCACGAAAATTGTTTGCTTTTTCGCATATGTTATTGATTAACACTGGGTGATGTATGTTTCCTTCGTTGCAGTGTATGTGTGTGTGTGAGGATAGAGAGACAGACAGACAGACAGACAGACAGACAGACAGACAGACAGACAGACAGACAGAGACTTATATCTATGTATTTATATATATTAAGCATGTATAATGTAAAAACATATTGATAGTGAAATGTGTGTATGTGCCTACGCACACACACACACACACACACACATATATATATATATATATATATATATATATATATATATATATATATGTATTTATATATATATAAGGGTATTACTGTACAATAATGCCTCACGCTATGAAGTACTCTAAGGCCAGGTTACCATAAAAAACACATTTTTACCGAACGCGAGGAAATGCAACTTTCAAAGCCAGCCCCTTAGAAACAGTCTAAATTATAAATCATGATTTCGTAGTTATTGTATTATTATACAACCTCTACTCGTCAGTTTAATATGGTCAAGAAAAATATAGGTAAACAGAAAATCTACATACCAAACGAACACCGCGTATCCAATATAGTACATAGAAGACTGTTCATCGCTATTTAAGTGGCGGGAATTTCGAATTAAATTTAAATAAATTATATATATATATATATATATATATATATATATATATATATTTAAACATATATAGTTGTACTTGGGGACGGTCATGTTGCCAGTTTAGTCAAAGAAAACACACGCACTAGATATTTCGTGTTCATTTGCTTCAGCCTTATTTTATATTAATTGCATTTCGGCCGAAATACAATTAATATAAAATAAAGCTAAAGTAAGTGAACACCAAATAAGTAGTGCGTATGTTTTCATTAGCTAAACTGGCTACAGACCATCCCCACATGCAACAATATCTGTTTCAACAGACGAATTCGCATCAAGAATCTTGCAAAACGAATATATATATATACACATACATACTGATAATACATGCATGCATATATGTATATATATCTATATATATATATATATATATATATATATATATATATATATATATATATATATATATATATATATACATGTACGTGTATATGTATGTATGTATGTATGTCTGTATGTATGCATGTATGTATGTCTGCATATACGTAGCCTGCAAGCATATATGTTATCATGGTTTAAGTACTATATAGCTGGATTCGCATAAAAATTCCTTGAAGTATAATTTTCTTCATTTTGCTTCTTTGCAAATTTTACTTGCTCATCTGGATAACAATAAAACAAATTACTGCTGTTTGAGACTCGCTCCTGTCAGCTTATTCTGTTGTATGAATTTATTTTTAGCGTCATTTGTTGCCGAATACTATTTTGTAACATCTTGTCATTCCATAACCGCGTGCAAATATTTGGGGCTCGTGTGTTGCAGTGTTTTTATTATGCATTTTCTACTGTATTATTAGTAATATACGTTATATATTTTCAGTTCTTATTGACACTGTTTCTTGTATGTTGTTGGTCTTGTATTTTGGGTATATATTTTGTCTAAGTATATACACACGCGTGGCTGTGTGGATAAGAATCATGAGTCACAACCATGTTCTCTTTGTCACTACGCAGCACCTTCGGCTACTCTTTTCTACTATATTATACCACCGGATCTAGATGAAAGTTTTCTGAATGAATTTGGCAGGTGGAAACTAAAAGAGGTTTATTGTATTTATGTGTGTGTATTCATGTGCGTGTGTGTGTGTGCGCGCGTGCCTGGTATCTGATCTGCAAATTCCTTGACAACTGAGGTGAATTTGGACGACTAAACACTTCCCGGCGCTACCTCACCATAGCCACAGTCATGCGACTGAAACAAGCAGAAGATAAAAAGACAGGCATTGTTTGTATATTGCTAAAAATAACAGTAGTCGTTATTCACATGCACGTATGGCCTGATTGCTGGTACTACAATTTGTTCAGTTATTTTAGGTACCTGTCTAGTCGCGACCAGACAAAGCTTTCCCTCCATTCCCCAATTGACCCAGCAGATCATTGCGAATACGACAGCTGGAGCGTGTCAGAGAAACAGTAGACGCATCGGTTGCCGGTAGTACTTATCAGCAGAGAAGACCAGGAGAGCGTTAAATAATGAAACTTGTTCATTGTCACAAGGCATGGCAAGTTCCAGAAATTAAACGTATGAACTTTCGATTATACCAGCACCGTATTTACAAGGTTGATGCGTCATGTTATGATGTTTTTTATTTTTCAGATACTTGTATTCAGATATTTTCTGCATTTCCTAGGGAACCATATTGTTGAGCATTATGAAGAATTTCATTTTTTGATGGTCCTATTCTAAAATATTAAATGGAACACTTTTGAAATATTTCTTTCTGTGATTTTGTATATTCCAAAGAATTTTTATTTTTTTGTAATTTTCCAGCATGTTTCCCTTGGAGAGACCATTTCTTTTCTGTTGATATTTCATAACGCTGACATATTTTCCTGTACATGAGAGCCCCGCCAATGGGCAGCCGATACATATCATACTATCATAACAATGACTTTGCTGATGAAATTAAAAATATGTTGCGTAACCTTAGGAATATTACTGGAAAATAGCTGAAATTAGCTATTCAGAAAAGAAAACGTTTTGAATAACTTTAGAGGTAGATGCAAATAAACACACACACACACACACACACACACACACACACACACACACACACACACACACACACACACACAAACACACGCACACACACAAACACACAAGATATTGTCTGTACGCGCACGCGAGCGTGCGTCTGCAGACGATATACATGTGTATATTATTTTTAAGAGGTAATAGTTTACAAATAAATCGGAGTTTCGTATCATTTGGCAACTAGATCGAAAATTTCAAGACCCTGCCGCGATTCGAATTGTTAAAATAAGATAAACGTGATTCACATGCATACATGCATAGATGCGTATAGCCACACTCTGAAACACATATACACAAACGCACATACACTTACACACGCGTACATATATATATAATAAACGCAGTTTCGTATGTCCGACAAGATGTGTGTTATAATTGCTTTTAGTTGCGTTAATGACCACAAATATTAATTAATTTACTTAATGATTGAACTTTCCCAGATATAATATCCTGATTATATTTCCGCTCCTGAGCTGTCATTTTTTCCCGGTTATTTGAAACAGATGTCAGATATTTAAATATTAGATAACAACTTTATTAAAATACTGTCAGTTTTAGTTGACTAGTAAGATTTCAGACAGAAGATCTGCTGATAATTAGCAGGAAAAATGCATAAATGGTATTTTCCTTTAATAATTATATTATAAAAATTCTCCCAAATGAGGCGATGTGCGGAACATTGATTCGAATAATTCAAATAATTCCCTTAGATATAAAATGAATGAACTCGCAACGAGTATGTCCACTACTAACTTAAAGTCACGCTGAGTTGGTCTAAACTCATATAGTAATGGTTATTTGCACGCATATGTAAATCAATGTTGTATATATATATATATATATATATATATATAAACACGCACGCACACACACACACACACACACACAGACACACACACACACACACACACACACACACACACACACACACACACACACACATATATATATATATATATATATATATATATATATATATATATATATATATATATATATATATATATATATATATATATATACATACAAGGGTGCGGTGAATAAACTGTCATCTAAATTATGCAAAAATGAAAAACAACACTGACATCATATTTTTACAGATATATTTTGCAAAGTTACATAAAAATATCTTGAAATACTAAAGAGTAAATTATTCAATAAAATCGCCATTGGCTTCAACCACAGCCTCCAGACAACTTAATAATCTCCTGCAACTCTTCTGGATGTTCTCCCTTTTTAAGTTGGTGTATGCTGCTATAATCCTTGCCTTGACTTCATCTTTGGGGATACAAGGAGTTTTGTTGGTGTCTCGCTCAACTGCGCCCGATACATAATAATCAAGGGGGATGCAACCTGGGGAGGTAGGTGGCGCGATGTTCGGGGTGAGGTGGTCGTAGAAATTGTCTGAACGCTATGCGTGGGTTCTCCTGTTAGTGTGGCATGGTGCAGTGACCTGTTGCTAGACATAGGGTCTTCCAGAAGCCACCCTCTTGACCCAGAGCAGCACTACCACCTCCAGGCTCTTCATGCAGGCCTCCATGTTAATCTGAGACCGGTGGGAAGATGAATGGACGTACAACGTTGCCATCGCTAGTGATCACTCCAAACATTCATGATGTTGACTGGGCGTTTAATTTTTATCACTCTTGGTACTTGTCCTCAGATTGTATTCTCCGCAGATTAATACCCAATCACTGAAATATTTGTATTCGAGCTTCCAGCGTGAAGGCCAAGTAGTACGAAAACAAACAAGATAAATGCACAAACAACGAGAGAGAAAAATGGAAACCAGGACAAGTAACACGGAGAACGACCCTTCATCATCTGTCGGTTGTCTATCTACTACTCATCTTATTCTCCCGACGCCTGAAATTGCTAAATCTGTTTCTGCGAAAGAATGGATATTATTCGCCAATCTTCTGTATTTGTCAACACGATATACTATCTATATTATTGCTGCCGTCAGAGGACGCCATCCTGCTGAACTTGAAGCCATTGGTTACCGACAACAGGCAGTGCACATTGGGTGCATCACAACACTGGCGGTATTATAAGTAAGGGTTCTAATCTACCTGCGTGCACTATACACTTACTTCACATAGGCTTTCTTCCCAACACCATATATTCCCTCCTACATTTATCTCCATATAAATAGGTGTGTGAGAATTCACATAGGCACACATACATTTATATACGTATACATTTCCTCACTCTTTTCTCCTCTAACACCACAAAATCTCAATCCAACGCCAAGTACTCCATAGCCAGCAACGTTGTTGCAGCCACACAAGCAAACACCAGACATTTTCATGCATGCATGAATATCAACTGTGTCTCTATACATGTAAGCACACGCAAACTCCAGACGAAAACGTACACACGCATACATACAATTTCTTTCTGAGAAACACGTACTCATTCATGCGTACATATATACATAAAGGAACGCACTCATTCACGTCCTTCATTCATCCATGGACACTGCCATCCACGTAATGCACAAACGATTATACAGCACCAGTGTTCGCAAACATACACTCATAAAACTGATACAAACGTAACTCATATAGACAGATGACACATGACATTCCCCAACGTATACTCACCCATACGTATACTCACACATGGCTGATACGTTCACGCACGCATTCGTACAATTAGCGTATCAAACAGACATGCACACCAACGAACCGGTGTCGTCAGCTCTAACTCCCACACACGTAGCAAATACATATGCAAAAGCCTAAGACACCCACGTCTACACACTCATATATAGACACACATACACGCTCACTGGCCACGTTTCTGATGTCCTGCAAGTCCCTTCAAAGAAGGGCCGGACAACAAGAATCGACAAACTTCTTGCCTAGCCACCTTGTCCCAAAAAGTCTGCTTTTTAACGCATTCGGTGTCGCTGGAATGTAAGTCATATATATATACACACAAACATGCGTTTGTGCGTATGTGTGTTTAAGTGCATATATATATATATATATATATATATATATATATATATATATATATGCTGATAGATAGATAGATAGATAGATAGATAGGATTATATGTATATATAGGTTTAACTTGGTTCTATGATTTTGAATCACCGATAGAGATATCTATTGCTTTTTGAATATGTGTCCCGCGGTTTATTAAATAATTCGCCAGTAAGTTTTCTTTTTTGATAAATACAGAAAATTCGCAAGTTTCGGGAAGAATTTTTATTTCAGAAAACTATTGAACAACTATTACTGTTACTGTTTTTACTTGTAA
>NC_142935.1:93300444-93310444 GCF_046866305.1 Octopus bimaculoides
TATAGAAGACAGTTGCGGATTAGAGAATTCGATAATGATTTATATATTATTTGAGCTATATTAAGTCTATAGTATATTTAAGACATACATTTGCTACTTATATTTCATGGTGCCCCAATGGATTGAACTGAAATAGATGATATCCTTATTTCTTATTAGTCGCCAGTCAAAATCAAAAAGTTACATTCGTAAGGAAATTTGAGCGTCGTAGTCGCACGTCTGTAGTTGTATTTACGGTACTCGAATTATGCACCTAAGGTTAATTGTGAATGTGTTTAGTTACATTAATTTAGAAAAGTGAGAAATGAGCTTATGGTTGTGTCATTCTTTATTGAATCCATCTTCATCTGTTTAAAATGTGTTATTCCCTGCGCTAGATACGTTGGAAATCGCGTAATATATATATGAGATGAGAAACTTATGATTCTCTGTCTATACATGTGATTTATCTAATTTCAACATCAGCTTGTAATGAGACGACGAGTGAGGAAACACATTGTTAGCGACATTCACATACCAGTTACACTTTTAAAAATCTCATAACAAAATTTAGTAATTTTGAATTTTTAATTGTTGTTGCTTCTGATCTTATTAATCATACATATTAGATGTCACGCTTAAATAAGTTTGATGCACATATATGCATTTTCATAAATTAAAACTAAGTTTTAGACAATGAATAATTTTTGCCGCCAATGTTCTTTAAAATCCTAGTTACTAATATAGGCAAAATCTCAGAACATTGTTCCTCTAAAGTAAGTTTGGATTAGCAGTTCCTGTACTAATGTAAGAGTTTTAGCTAGCTGAGATTTCACCGGTAAAATTCCTTACAATCTGAAATTAGAGCTTTCATCATCTAGGAATCGAAAATTAAAGATTATATACTTGGCGTCCACAATTTCCTGTAATCATTAAAGTAATTCATGGCCCTAAACACTTGCAGATATACAGTAAATCATCGATATTTTAAGATATCTCCAATTTGAACTAATGGCAACAAAAATCATGCATAGTTCTTTCTGTAGGAAAGTTGAATCATTTTCCCTCAAAACAGAAACACAGCGTTGTGTTCTTTGCGAATTAAGTCTGTATTACTTCAGCTGTCAATAGAGAAGAACATGAGTTAGTTGAGGGCACGTGAGTATTTGTAATTCATATCATATTGTTCGGTTGTGGCGACAAGGGGGATAACAGTAAGAAAAACAAATGCAATAGTTACTCTTCCACTATATTGGAAACTGAAAGGCCTCAATACGGATTCCATCAAGTGAAAATTACTAGAGAGATGCAGAGTATAGATATATAAACATGTTAGCGGATAGATAAATAGATAGGTGGATACAGAGAAAGAGAGAGAGAGAGAGAAAGATCATCACGTATTTCTTGCCTCTTAAACATATAATTTTCATCGATCTCATCACTCACTTTGTAATATTGTCAATCACGAATATCGTATATCAATTTAAATTACCTGTCACATCTTATTTTTATTTTCTTATTGTTAGATGAACCATAAAACGTTTCGATTTCATACTCATCGTAAATTTCTCTCAAAACTAGCTGACAGAAAACTCATGAACTTTTTAAGGTGAATACCATCTTGGATAACTTTTTATAGGGCACTGATTTTAATATTATTTTTGAATATTTTCTATTAATCGCTTGCACCTTCACACATTGGCATAAATAAGCATGCATATATTCTGTATGGTAAGCTACACTGACACGAGTTGATGACTGATTTAAAGAGCTTCACTGTATATATCCTTTAACCATTCACACCACTTGAATGAGGCTCTCAACTAATGATGAAAAAAATTGTGACTCCTTAAGCTGCAACTCTCAATGTGCATTGTATTTACACGCTGCACTAAACGTGCACGCTGACTCGGCATCATCCTTGTTTTATCAGGTATATGATTCCTTTGTATTTCGCTTATCATCTATTCTAGGCCAATCATATTAATAAACCTTAATATACGTGGATTAATCGAAAATTCAATAGCATTCGCGCTGGTAATTTCATACATATATTCTACATAAAAAATATTAATATTAACACAAAACTAGGAATTATAGGATATGAGATTTCAGTTTGCACTAAATATATTTCCGCCTAATAAATTATCAAATTACACTACAGTCAACTGTTCAGTTTGCTTTTTCTTCCTGAATATTTCAATGCATTATACATTACATTTAGGGAAAATATACTTTACTTGAAATCAATATTGAACTGATCGAATATGGGTCAGTGAACTGTCTGTAACCCAATAGAAAACTCTATGCAGACAATATACAAAGATGAAAACTATATAAATATGATAAATTCCCTTCTATTGCGTTACAGCATTTGTTCTTTCAAATATGATTATCTTAAATTTGGACAATATTTTACGAAAGTCATAATACATTTATCTTAAAATTCGGATCATTTGTGATGGATATTATTATTGACATTAAAGACTGACCAATCATGTCAGTTAAAATAGAACTATAAGTATTCTTTATAGACAGAGTTTGTTCTACTTTAACATACATCAAAGAGCTGAGTTAGTTAATCTGACATCTGAGAGTTTGTTTTAGAATCTATATTAATAATTACTGCGTGAATCTGTTACATGTTTGTAGAATGGAGGATATAGATAAGTAAAAGTAAACTAAAGCCGTTTATTGCTGATAGAGAATAATTGTTTGTATATTTGTATCAGATAATCATATTAAATTATTCACCAATGAATCATATATGAGCATGGGTTAACAAAAATCAATCAGTTATTTACTTACCCGACTTCAGTGAAAGATCGATGAAAATTTCACGATCGACAGACTTGTTATATAAATAACTTTTTTTTTTCTTAAGGCCTATTCGCCATAGGATGGGGACAGCTACAACAAGACGAACACCAAGCATTCCATTCATTTCCAAGCTCAAAGAGGCGAGCCCCGTCCTATGCTCTGATCAAGGCATAGAAAACAACCCCCCGATATCAGCTGGAAATGACTAAAGAAAATAAAGATTTGTAAAGTGTGGTGAGAAGCTCTCAATGGCACTACTACAATCTTTACAATAAAAGACATCGTATAAAGAAGTAATTTGGAATATGTATATGTGCGCGATATGTATATATTTCGAACATATACATGTGCTTGTGTATGATAAAAAGAGTGAGTGAGTGAGTGAGTGAGTGAGTGAGTGAGTGAGTGAGTGAGTGAGTGAATGAGTGAGTGAATGAGTGAGGGAAGGAGGGAGGGGAGGGAGGAAAGGGGAGGGAGGAAAGGGAAGGGAGAAAAGGAGAGAAGAAGTGAATGGGAGTATTAAGGTGTCATTCTTTGTAGATGGACTTGTCTGTGCTTCTGAATCCCATCGAAAATATAGGCCGGAGGAAGATTAGCGGCAGGAGACCAGAATTTTCCGATGCGTTCTGCCTTCTACTTACTACCGTTGTTTCGAAAGGGACACATAAGATTGATGTAGACGCCAGTCAGTGAATTCATTCACGGGACCATGCGGGATCAAGCTGAAAGAATCTTTGGTGCTAATTAGCCTGGAGGTTTAATTATTCTCATCTTTAATCGTTTTCAAATGTTTTTTTAAAAATCATTCCACCCTGAATTTCTACATCCATATAGATGTGGATCTGATTATCTCTCGTTAAAATTTAAGAAATGTAAAGTTGAATGTTGAATCGACCTATTGTTAAATACTCAAAGCTTCGTGTGTATACCCACACACACACACACACACACACACACACACACATATATATATATATGGGAGAATGTACAAAAAAACAACAACAGACGAGGACAGGTAGTGTAAACAACAAAAGGATGTATTAGTATGACGCTCGGGAATACGGAAAGTCCTTAACGTTTCGAGCTACGCTCTTCAATAGAAAGAATACGGAGACAAGGAGAAAATCACGGAGAAAAAAAATTGAATAGTGTTCAGTCAACGGTCAATCATAGTAATGACTGACCGGAAGTTAGAAATTTTACACAGGAGAGCTAAGAAAAGGGGGAGAAAGAACAGTGATAACAAATATATATATATATATATGTAGAGAGAGAGAGAGAGAGAGAGAGAGAGAGAGAGAGAGAGAGAGAGAGAGAGACAGGAGAGAGAGCGGAGAGAGAGAGGAGAGAGACAGAGGAAAGAGAGACAGGAGAGAGAGACAGATTTACATATATATGCATATATGTATATAGTATAAGATATCAGTTGAATAAAGTTACAATATGGTCAGGTTTTCACGGTTTTTATTATTGTATTTAAAAAAAAAAATTCCTACAGTTGTCAAGCACAAATCTCAACTGTCAGTCAATACATTTCGAAATCTGAGGATTACTACGAACGCGTGAAAGCGGTAATTGAACTTTATGAACATTACTAAATTTTAAAAGTTGTAAGAAAAGTCTTCTTTACATACATTCATAAACAACGTGAAAACCAGACAATTTTGTAATTTTATTCAACTGATATATATATATATATATATATATATATATATATATATATATATATATATATATATATATATATATATATACTTTATTTAAAAGCAGCAGAAAAGAAATATAACAAAAAAACCGTTACTCTGAGTTTCACGTTCCCGTTCATCGGACAGTTGTGTTTGTCCGATGAACGGGAACGTGAAACTCAGAGTAACGGTTTTTTTGTTGTATTTCTGCTGCTTTTAAATAAAGCATATTACTCTTCCTCTGGTATTTGAGTACTCTTTTTTCCACCTTGTTGCACATTTCATGTGCTTACTCCGGTATATATATATATACATTGGGTATAGTAGATGAGTTCAGCAAAAATTTAGATTCAGTTGAATATAGTACTTAAGTTAAATCACCAGAATTTAGTACGGTACTATCCATACAATTTCAAAGGTCATTAAAATCAAAATAAGTAACTAGGATATCCACAGGTAATGCAGTACGATCGTTTCATGTTACTCCATTTAATTGGATAATGCAATCATTACATTAATTTACCTCTGGATATCCTTGTTGCTTATTTGATTTTAATCACCTTACTTTGAAATTGTATGGATAATACCGTGGTATATATATATATATATATATATATATATATATATATATATCCACTTTTGTAAACCTCCTTTATCATCCTTTTTTACCTTACTTTCCTTCACCTACCGTCTCTTCGTACTCTGGATGTTCCTAATCTGTCTTCTCTAATCTGCACCTATTACTTTGTATTCTTCTCCCTCCCTTTCTTTTCTCCTCTCCCTGTCACCCCATTTCTCCCTATTGTCCCATCTTCCTTTTTGCTTTGTTTTTTTCTCCCATCTCGCATATATTTTCTTCTCACAACCCCTTTTTCGTTTTTTCTCCTCATGCCTTTATTTTTTTTCCCCCACACCTGTTAAAAAAGTTTTTTTTCCAGTTTTTTTCCCCCCTTTTTTTCTTTTTTTCCTTTTTTCCACGTCCAATTTTCTCATCACGCTTGTTTTTTTTCCACCACACCTTTTGTAATTCTCCTTCCCACGTCTAATTTTCTTTTCTCTCTCGTTCCATCATGCCTGACTACAAATCTTTCCAACTCACTCTCCACAACCGCCTAAAACTATACCTCCGCACACTTCCCTCTCTATACTTTCAACCTACTATACGACTCTCCTTACTCATATTCAAGAAGACTCGTTTCTCTAGTCATATTACGTTTCTCAGTCGCTGCTTACATCACCGCCTCATCCCTAAGGGTTTCCGCCTCCATTTCCACCCCACTCTCCACTCCTCTACCACCATTCTACCCATACTCCGCACCACATCCTACCGCCTTATGCGGGCCACCATTCGCTCCAATCTCTCTAAAATCCACACTATCGACCGCCTTCTTCCTCCAGCCTTTTCCATATTTTTCTCCTCTCTGTCACCCTCCCATGCTCACAATACATTGCGCTTTATCATTCAACTTAATCATCTCTTTCATGCATTTCTTACCGACACTAAGCTCCGCAAACTTCACTCACTCCTCCATTCCTCTACACCCGATGCCACTACCCCAACCCCTCCACCACCCTTCTACCTCCCTGATGTGCATTCCCCACCCACACCCAACCACCCTGCCTCTCCCACACACACTCCACCCCCTCCCTCCCAGCCCTCCACCATACCGACCGCCCCTCCTAACCCTACTTCATCCCCTCCTACTTCTATTCCACCCACCCCTTCTCCACTTCAGCCTGTCGTTACCATTCCCCCAGATCTTCCTCTCTCTGAGGCGGAGCGCTCCGTCCTCAATAGGGGTCTGCGCTTCATCCCACTCACTCCATCCTGCAAGGAATTTCAAACCCGTGCTGATGTCCACAGCTTTGTGCGCCGCGTTAGGTTGGGTGCGCTTTTCCATAACACACCACCCGCACCCAACGAGGACTGCTTCACTGACCTGGGCCGACGACCATCCCAGTGGACGCCTGCTCCTGGCCAGTTCCAGGCAGTTGATCTTTTCGCGGGCGCCTGCCAACGCGCTGTGGGCCGGTTTAACTTTTCCAGGCGTCCATCTCGACTCAACATCTCCCCAGCCGAACTCTCGGCCCTTCGATCCCTCCGACGCCGCACGGACATCATCATAAAACCGGCTGATAAGGGTGGAGCCGTGGTAGTATGGCGCGCGGACCTCTACGAGGCCGAAGCTCTCCGTCAACTTCGAGATACCTCATTCTACCGCCCTCTGCCCTCCGACCCCACGCCCAGCTACCAACAGACTGTGTCCTCCACTATCCATGACCTCATCCTCTCCTCCCATCTCCCCGCCACCGCCTCCAACCTTATTGTTCGTACCCCACGCACCCCCACCATTTACTTCCTCCCCAAGATCCATAAACCGAACAACCCTGGCCGCCCCATCGTCTCCGCCTGCAACTGCCCCACCGAGCTTATCTCAAAATACCTAGACCGGGTCCTCGCCCCCCTAGTGGCTTCTCTCCCTTCCCACATTCATGACACTAACCACGCGCTTCGTCTATTCAACTCTTTCTCTTTCCCTCCCGGCCCTTCTAAGCTTCTCTTCACTCTAGACATCCAGAGCCTCTATACAGTGATCCCCCACGACGAGGGGCTGTGTGCCCTGAAGTTTTTTCTAGACCAACGCCCCAACCCACAACCCGACACCTCCACACTCATTCGTCTGGCCGAACTTGTCCTATCTCTCAACTGCTTCTCGTTCGCGGGAGATATCTACCAGCAGTTCTCGGGAGTGGCCATGGGGACGAGAATGGGCCCCAACTACGCGAACCTCTTCGTTGGTTATGTTGAGGCCCAAATATTCTCCAGTTTCACTGGTCCCACTCCCGAACTATACGGTCGGTATATCGACGACTGTATCGGTGCCACCTCTCTCTCCCGCGAACATCTTGACTCGTTCCTCTCTTTCGTTCAATCTTTCCATCCTGCCCTCCACTTCTCCTGTACTGTCTCTGACACCTCTGTCCCCTTTCTCGACATTTCGGTCAGCATCCTCCACTCCGCCCTTAGCACCTCCATCCACTACAAACACACAGACTCACACTCCTATCTCAACTTCTCCTCCTCCCACCCTAGACACACAAAACTTTCCATCCCCTATTCCCAATTCCTCCGTCTACGCAGACTTTGTAGCGACAACCATGACTTTGAGACTCAGTCTCAACTCATGGCTCACCACTTTAGCCTGCGTGGATATCCACCCACCACCATCCACACCGCCCTTGCCAGAGCACGTTCTGTGGACCGTGCATCTGCTCTCTCCCCCCGAACCCGCCCTGCCGTTTCCCGCCTCCCTTTTCCCCTCACCTACCATCCCACCACCCTACCCCTCCAACGCTCCATTCTCCGAGCTTTTCGGCGCCTCCAGTCCGACCCCTCCACCTCCCACATCTTCCCTAATCGACCCCTCCCCTCCTTCAAACGAGCCCACAACCTACGGGACCTCTTGGTCCACATCTTCTTCCCCAACCCAACCTCCCAACCTGGCTCTTTCCCCTGCTCCCGTCCACGCTGCCGCACTTGCCCTTACCTCTCCAACACCACCCTCCTCACCAGCACCCATCACCGACCCTATCGCATCACCGACTCCTTCACCTGCACGTCTACCAACATCATATATTGCCTCTCCTGCTCTCTCTGCCAATCCCTGTACATCGGACAAACGGGGCGGCGCCTGGCCGACCGATTCGCGGAACACCTCCGAGATATCAACGTCGGCAATGACACCCCGGTGTCACGCCACTTCCGTTCTGCCGGCCACTCCTTGCGGCAACACCTGTCTGTGTTTGGATTGTCCATGCACAGGGGCCATCCGGACTCCCGTTTGCGCCGTGAACAGGGATTAATCTTCTATCTTCGCTCCTTTGCGCCACATGGGCTCAACTCCCCTCCACTCTTCATCTAACCCCCTCCTCCTGTCTCTCTCCCCCACCCTCCCTCCTACCACCCATCTCTCCCCTCCCCCACCTCCTGCTCCGACTCCTACTTCTTTGTACCTCTCTTCATACTTCTCTCCACTCCCACTTCTCTTCACCCCTACTCTTTCTCTCCTTTCTCTTACTCTGTCTCACTCTCTTCTCTCGTACTCCCCCTCCCCCCCCCCCTCTCCCGTACTCCCCCCTCTCCCGTACTCCCCCCTCTCTCACTCTTACTCCCCCCCTCTCTCACTCTTACTCTCTACACTCTTACTCTCCTACTCTCTACACTCTTACTCTCTTACTCTCTCACCCTTACTCTCTCACTCTCTTCCCCTCTCTCTCACTCTCTTTCTCTTCCTTTCTTTTTCCCCCCCATACCCCTCTTCCCTCTCTCTCACTCTCTTTCTCTTCCTCTCTTTCTCTTCCTCTCTTTCTCTTCCTCTCTTTCTCTTCCTCTCTTTCTCCCCCCATACCCACCTTCCCCCTCTCTCAATCCCCCTTCCCTCTCTTATACCCACCCTCTCTCCTCTCTTCCTCTCCCCTCCCATACCCATCTTCCCCCTCTCTTACATCCACCTTCCCCTTCTCCCTCCTCGTCAACACCCCCTCATAAGCTCATCCCACCACACCCCAACACACTCCTACTCTACCTTCCCACTCCACCCCATCCAATTCCTTACACCCACCACCCACCCCTACCCACATACCCCACCCTACCCACATACCCCTACCTCTACCCCACACTCCACCCATGCCTTCCCCACCTCCCAACACCCTCACATCACACCACACCAATACCCTTGCATCACACCACGCACACCACACCAATACCCTCGCATCACACCACGCACACACTACAACTGACCAACTACTTTCTTCCTTTCTCCCTTCCCCCATTTTCACACTACATACGTCAAGATCACCAGCAGTCTACCTCCCACACACAGCCCCTCGTTCCCGATCACCGTTTGTTATCTCCCCCTTTCTTAGCTCTCCTGAAATAAGAATTTCTAACTTCCGGTCAGACATTGTTATGATCGGCCATTATTATGATTGACCGTTGACTGAACACTATTCAATTTTTTTTCTCCGTGTTTTTCTCCTTGTCTCCGTATTCTTTCTGTTGAAGAGCGTAGCTCGAAACGTCAAAGACTTTCCGTATTCCCGAGCGTCATACTAATATATACTTTTGTTATTTACACCACCTGTCCTCGTCTGTTGTTATTTTTTGTATATTCTCCCATATATATATATATATATATACGGTTTAGATATAGATTCAAGGCTTGAATATGGTACTTATGCGAAGGCACCCGAATATCACATCCCAAAAGGATGGGTGATTAAAATCAAATAATAAGCAACACGGATTTCAAAAGTGATTGCAGTACGCACGTTTCATGCTACTTCAATTTATTTAAGTAATGTGAGCATTACCTTAAATGCAATATGAAGAGCAATCTTCAGCTGCACGAAAACATGTAGAAAAAAAGACATATTACAAATGTGGCAACATATTAAAACCAAGTGGGAGAGAGCAGAGGAAGAATATATAAGTCCATCTTGACATAGCAGGGTCT
>NC_142935.1:93312944-93317944 GCF_046866305.1 Octopus bimaculoides
AGTACCGGTTTCAGTTATTGACACTTTTTCAACTGTGAATATAGGAGACAATTACATTTTGGAAAAATTAAAAGAAAAGTTTTTTAAAAGAATATTTGCATGGTATTCAAATAAAAGGGGCATTTTCCTTGTTTCTGCCTGTCTCTGTCTCTCTTCTTTACTCTTGTGGGTTCGATTCCAGGGCGTTGTGAATTCTTGGTAGGAAAGAAGAAGAAGAAGAAGAAGAAGAAGAAGAAGAAGAAGAAGAAGAAGAAGAAGAAGAAGAAGAAGAAGAAGAAGAAGAAGAAGAAGAAGAAGAAGAAGAAGAAGAAGAAGAAGAAGAAGAAATCATGGCACTCCAGCATGGTGGTGGTGGTGATGGTGGTGGTGGTGGTGGTGGTGGTGACCATCTCATTTTCGTGCAATCACGTCTGAATTAGTGACAAAACCCCACTGTGTATGATGCCTGGAAGATAAAATACCTCTGCTGTTCATAGAATATGGAAAGACAATGTTGATTATTCTCCAGTGGATATATATATCAATAGTTATTGGTTTTGTATTCCTGGGTCAGACACATTCACTTAAACATAGAGTCGGTCGAGCAAAGCCTAGACATAACACAATATTAGCTAATTGTCAATATGTCATTTATGAAATATAAGCGTAGAATATGATGATCAATTTGAAAGCTTTGATTTATGAATTAAGCGACACGTCGTTTCCGTTTAAATATCTTAAAGGTGGAAGACTATCTCCTGAATATGCCAAGACATACCGATTGGAAAGTTAAGATATATCATCAGTAAAAGAAATGCTTCGTAATTGATATATTGTTTTCCAAAAGACGACATTATATACCTGCAGAAAATGTTGAATGACACAAAGTGCAATATCTGACCATACAGACAGTATATACAAACTTCTCAATAACATGTTAGCTTAAAAATGGAAATTTTCTGCAAGAAATATTCCACTGCACTAATGATGATGAACAAGTGCAAGTATCGCTTGGTCATTATATATAACTATATATAGGGTTCCTTAGCTACTTTTAGTTAATGGCGTTCTGTGATATTAATGCATATACTGGGTTACGTTGCAATTAATGCTTCAGATGTTCAATTAGACATACTAACGAATGATTTGAAAAATCGGCATTCATTATATGGTCACTCGATCTTACATTTTCTGTTTCATATACAGTCGTTGCTGGTATTGACTGCATGTGATCCATGCATGAAGGAGAAGCAGCGCCTGTAGTAGCTGCTCTTAACAGACGGAGGTAAATATCGTTGGATATGATCGATATTCTGTTTGTGGTCTGTCAATTTCACACACACGTACGCACGTGCGCAAGTGCACGCACACACGTGCATATATATATATATATATATATATATATATATATATATATGCATGTGTGTGCGTGCACGCGTGCGCACGTGCGTACGTCTGTGATATATATATATATATATATATATATATATATATATATATATATATATATATATATATAGTCAATTTCAACATGAACAAGCAGGAAGAAACAAGTAAAAAAAAAAACGAAATCACTGCGCGAGGACGTGGAATAAGTACAGTGTTATTAGATGCTCAGAAAAGGAAAGAAAAGAAAGAGGATTTAACGTTTCGATCGGAGAACTTCATCAGAAATATAGGAAAAGTCGAAAGAAGAGAAGACAGTGAAAGAAAATCGCCAACGATGAACACGCAATCACTATTTATTATATATATATATATATATATATATATATATATATATATATATATATATATATATATGCATACTTACGCACATACCAACATAATTACATACACACATACATTCATATATTCATATGTATGTATGTATGTACGTATGTTTGCATGTGTATGTATGTATATATGTATAGATGAGTGGAGGGACGGACGGACGGACGGACGGACGAACGGAGGATGGAAGGATAGATGGATGGATGGATGGATATGTGCACATTTGCATGTTTTTTATGCATGTATTCTTATGCATATAGTTACATGTCTAAACACGCTCCTATATACTTAAATGAAAAATTTCTGGAACGTTGTACAGATATTTAAGTACCAGCGATGACTTGGATTTTTAGTCATCGAATCAGCTTTTTACTTTCTGGTTTTAAGAAGCCTAATTTCTCAAGATTGATATTGAGGCAGTGTGTTACATATCTCAGTGCGCCAATATAAACCTAAACTTGTAATCTGGATAGAGTAGCTGTAGATTACTCAATAGTTCAGCGTAAGTATTCCCTTTTACTCTGATCTTTAGATTGATGTTAACATCTGCTAGCCAGCTGAAAACCGCAACTGTTCACAGTTTCTCTTCTCTATCATAGATCACTATGTCTGATCTATTATATTTACATTTTATTGAGGATTTCACTGGGACACTTCATACTGTGGGTTATTATTTCGTTGGTCTCAAGGTAATCCTTCCGACGGATCTCATTATACAGCTTCCTGTATGTACGTATGTATGTATGTACGTACGAATGCTTGTGTGTACGTACGTATATATGTATGTACGTATATATGTACGTATGTAGGTAGGTAGGTAGGTAGGTAGGTAGGTAGGTAGGTAGGTAGGTATATCCTGGGGCATGAGTTTAAACTGAATCATGTGGTGGGGTTCAAGCATGGGATTTGCGGTATTTTGTGATGGGTGCTGAACCACATTTTAGCCACTATTGTTTCCAGGTATATTCTGACCTGGAGTATTGGCATCTGTTAGAGTATCAGCTATGAGGTAACTAGCATCAGAACTTCTTCATAGGGGAAGAAAAATTGGTATAAAAGTGGGATCGGTGCGATGCAGCACTTAATACACCGTAAAAAAATCCACACACAAGAACTTCTCGGACACTCGGATCGTTCGCACGGACTTACTGAATTAAGACGTGGTATGAGTCGCTTACGAGTTGATTCTGACACATATGTCAGCAAAAATACGTTTTTCAGTAGACACTCCTATTGTTTCCTCTGCATTCGCTTTTTGGATTACATTATCACGCCAATTGTGAGACTAATAATTCCACACAAGCCTTTACGCTGATTCGTCTTGTGTGAACACATTTAAATTTCAACCATGCTCTTATAATTATATACATATGCATGTGAGCGTGTGTGTAAATATGTTACTTGTATGCGTAATTACGTATATATGTTGGAGATATTTTACTATATACGATTGCATGTAGTCACTGTGTCACACACAAAATACGAACACAATGAAACATGAATAGTTTGAATGTCATGCAAGAATCTTTATATTTTGCATCTCCCTTGTATTGGTTTAGTCATATAACCAAAGAATATATATACATATATATATATATATATATATATATATATATATATATATATATAATGACATACACACATAAAAAACAAACATATACAGAAAACCACACAGACAGACACACAAACGCATACAAATAAATACACATATTTTAATTTTATTGTAGATATATACATATTTATAGATACGTATACTTGCATATTTTATATATACAGTCACATACATAAGTATAAATGTATTTATGCGTATATATATATATATATATATATATATATATATATATATATATATATATATATATATATATATATATATATCCATATGTATGTGCATATACATATACAGGTACATATACGCCAATATGCCTCTGTGTGTGCGTGTGTGTGCGTGTGAGTATATATTTCTATGTATTTTTCAGATGAATCAAAATGATATGGACCACAGGGAATATGTATATATAATTGTCTTCTCTAAGAATTTCAGATAAAGTACAATGTACATAGAATATTGTCGCCAATATTCTACAAACAGAAAGTGAAAGTTAAGGGTTGAAGAATCCAGTTTGTATGTCGACATCACAGTTGTAATGGGAGGGTGACAGAGAAAGGGAGAGAATGAAAGAGAAATAGAGAGGATGAATGTGTGAGTGAGTTAGGGAGGAAAGGAAGGAGGAAATCAATAAGAGCATACTTTAGAGTGACAAAAGTTATAGATAAGCAAAGAATAAGGAGCTGCTTGCAAATATATGCTAAAACTAAGGCAGGAATGAAGTTCTTGAGAGCGAATGTAGGTGATAAGAAGGGGGAATTACAATCATAGATTTGCTTACGTGTGTGCGTGTGGGCATATATATATATATATATATATATATATATATATATATATATATATAGATAGATATATATATAAATTTTAAATGCAAAAAAATAAAAACAAAAACACAAAGGATTCTGCGTGTTTCAAGCTTTATAGTTGTTACATCAGTGTATAATTGTCAATATAAAGCTATCTTCAGCCGCAAATGTATTTCTCTTTGTTTTTACAATTTATTCTTTCACCTCAACCACGAGCTGGCATACACAGGTGCTTACAATTATCAAGTATTGTCTCTAACTTTTACTTTACCTATATGTATATATATATATATATATATATATATATATATATATAGAGAGAGAGAGAGAGAGAGAGAGAGAGAGAGAGAGAGACAGACAGACAGACAGACAGACAGACAGACAGAGAGAGAGAGACAGACAGACAGACAGACAGACAGACAGAGTGAGAGTGAGACAGAGTGAGACAGAGAGACAGAGTGAGAGAGAGACAGAGTAAGAGAGAGAGAGAGATTGAGAGAGAGAGAGAGAGAGTGTGAAAGAATGAGAGAGTGAGAGAGAGATACATTATACATATATAGATAGATACGTTATATATATATGCTTTCACTGCGAAGGTTTTTTTAAGCAGCGTCGACTTTTACAATTCTGTAAATAATAATAGTATTAATAACAGAACATTTGAGAACAATTTTTTTTTTTTGTCTTCACGTGGGCCTTTATGTATTTTCATGCAGGCCTGTCATCATACAGGCCTGTCCGTGTTTTCTTGATATCGTCTATCTGTATGTTTTGTCCCTTTCTTGTATCACCTAACTGTATGGATGTTTTGCGTTCTTGTCCCATTGTGTATT
>NC_142935.1:93320444-93322944 GCF_046866305.1 Octopus bimaculoides
ATACGTTTGCTTTTTTGTAGATGCGTGTACATTATTTTAAAGGGTTTATTTGCTATTCCAGTTGCATATCGTACTCTTGCATTAAATTTTCTTGGTCTCACATCTTTACCAAACAAAGTTGTGACAATAGAGAAAGTTATTTTTCGATTTTACGTACCTCGTTACTCGTTCATTTAGTTTGCTTTCGGAAACTGGATGTGATTTACATTTTTTAGTATATCTACCTCCGTTCACTATTTTACATTCGAAATATATTGTGTTAGCACATTAAAAGAGGAAAATTTAATCAAACAAAAGTCCTTGAGTTTACGTTTATTTTGGTTGTATCATCAATGAAACATTTGCTGCCTTGCTCGCTCTTCATTTTTGGATTTCTGTCTCTCTTGTTCATTATATGGCGCTGTTGCAAACTCATTCGTTAGAAAAAATCCAAGACTTTCAGCGTATAGAGTGAAAGTATTCCTATAACAACACCTGTTAAACTCATGCTCAATAGTGGAATCTTACGCAACCCAACATTCAAATTCTTTTATTCTCACATAAAAAATGACACTCGTGTTTTGCGAATATTTCAATCTTATACGTTCAAACAAAATTAAAACAATCAATAACTATTTTCTTTTACGACATTATTGAATTATTCCAGATTCTAACGACATTTTCGCCCCCCGCCCCCCCCCAGATTTGGGGAATTCTGTTTTATTACTTGATCATGAAATATTTTTCTTTGCTGCAGCCAAAATATACGTGGGACAGTTTATACTATTTCCTTCACACTGTTTTAATGTAGAAAAATAGTTTACTTTGTTAAGCAATCCATTATTTTTGTTGTTGTTGTTTGTGTCAGTGTTGACACGTTGGACATATTATCAGTCATTCTCGTCGTAATGATTACACTTCTTCAATACAAACACAGTGACTAGTCTTATATTCTCCTACATATTATTCCTACCTTTATTTTTAGATTCTAATCTATCAATTGTAAGATATATTTGGTAGTTATATCCGGTCAGTTAACATCTTAGTATATCGCTGTCTCAGAAATATTTGGTCCGTCATATTTGTCAATGTTGCCTTGTATGTACACTTTCTCGTTCCTGCTATCTTTGTAATCAGAAGTGGGTGATATCTTTTATTGTATTGCTAAATGTCTTGTCAAAATCATATAAACATCTATAATTCTTAAAATAATACAAATATATTCTTGGTTGATCCTGGTGTTATACAAATAATGTTGCTTTTCCTGGTTGATCCTAATATTGTATACGCGTTTTAATTTTTGTTTATCCAAATGTTGTTATGCACCAATATTGATTTTATTTGATCCAAATATTATTATATACAAACATTATTTTTTTATATGTTGGTATTATTGTTGCTATGAGCAACTGCATTTACTTAATGCTATTATTGCTACATCAAAATTAATATTTAAGATTGATCGATATATTATTACATCCTAGATTTGTTTTTCATTCCCTATATACGGACGTAAATCTTTATCGAGGCAAACTGGTTATAGTCGACGTTAGCAAATATGAAGCCACAAAATCTCGTAGTAAAAGAAAAAGAAATGTATTGATTTGTGATGAAGTGTGAAATATCTACCTTTTCGGTGACATTTTTGTCTTTAGATAGGTGGTTATATAGACTGTATATGCTTGTATGCTCATATTTAACATTTCCCTGTACACTTCAACGTTGGAAGATCTTTTGCTGCTGAAATAGACTCGGAAGAAAATGTTTTTCGTAGCAAATGTTCAATAAAGCACCCCATTCGTCTACGAATGATGATATTGGATACTAGAACGCAAAGGTTAGGAAAAGAAGCCTTTAAAAAACAAAGTATATACCACATAGTAAGAGGTAGGTTAAAGATTGGTGGTCTAATGTGCGTAATAAGATCTGAAGTGTATGATGTGTTGTAAAACAGCAAAGATATACGTATACATATACATTAAAATAACTCAGCGAATATTACAGCAAATCATTTAAAAAACTTATATAAACAATATAACACCTTGTATGACATTCTTGTATGCCTTACTCTCTTCTGCCCATATCCCAACCTGTGATACAATCCAATACTTTGATTCTAACAAGTCCCATATAGACAAAAAATGGCGCGTTTTCTTCTATTTAGGAGTATCTGAACTACATAAGATAAAAACAATTAAACTACCATTGATTTTGCCTCCATCTCTCATCCACTCCACGCACGTAATCGTTTCTCCTTGCTTTGTTTACGTTGTTCTAAAATTAGATATGTCTCTATACGTCTTTTAATTACCATATTCCTGTAATTACCATGTGTTGCTTTACAACAGGTTACTAATTTACTCTCCTGTGTTCTTTATTTTTGAATTGCGTTTCTGTGTGTATATGTGTGTGCCTGAGCACATGCATGTACATATATGTATAGACAGTACTATATTCGAAACGTAATACCCTTCACTCTCTCCTACTTTCTACAGCGTTATACAAATAGTATTGACTGTGA